>NW_028257656.1:0-116245 GCF_054643075.1 Acanthaster planci | reverse complement strand
AAAAATCGAACCCAGTATGGTAGGCCCACTGTTCACTCTGGTTGGTATGGTATTTGCCATCTTGCAGACATGCTTCCCAAGGGAGCGTTTATCGCAGTACGGTCTATAATTCAAAATGTAACTACTCTTGGCGAAGAAATGTCACGCACCATAACTTTGAGAAATTTTACTTTTTCTTGGTTAAAAGAAGTTGTCAGCAATACAAAATCACGAAAAGTTTTCCGAAAACACTTTTTGAACCATTAAAATCTGTCCAGAGGAAGCCAAGACATCTTATTTTTTCATTACAGTAGTAGAAAGGTATTTCACACATTTGAAGTTGTTCAGGCAATGGTCCGTGGTTCAGGCATTCTCCCGGTGAAGGCCGTCTGGTCATGGGCATCATTTATCTTTCTTTGGGGGGGGGGGCTTGTGTTAATTACTCAACGAAATGACTTCCAAAGGTCTCGAGGACTGCATGTAGATTTGGGTTTGAAAAGGGTCATTGTTTGAAAAGGCTGTTTCGTCGTAGCTGCTGATTCTTGATCGACCCTGGGGTTACACGTACATGTACATGCGTTTCTGTCTAATTTTCTTTTTTCTGTGACAAATGTTGCCGTACATGTGAGAATCTCCACAACAGATAACTTCATTCTTTATTAGACTAGTTTTCGAGTGTTTTATAATAAGCTTGCAGTACCGGTGATGGACGAGATCTTGGCCTCTATAGGTCTTCCCGATGAAGTAATGAAAAATGCGACGCCCGTAAATAATGCGACGCCGGTTAAAAAATGCGACGCTGGTCGAAAAATGCGACGCCCGTTGAAAAATGCGACACCGGTCGAAAAATGCGACGCCCGGTCTAAAAATGCGTCACATTTTTCTGCCGGTGTCGCATTTTTCAACGGGCGTTTCAACGGTCGTTGAAAAAATTTAACTTTGACCTCCACACAGCCCATTTGAAGCAAGTTATTGGACGGAGAGAACCCCCACCTTTGTGTTGGTCATTGTTTAATCGGAATCTCAGAAATTCTTTACAGACTTCTTGGGGGGATGTGTTAGGTAACAATAGTCTGGAGTGTGTATACGGATTAGACAGGTAAGGAGGGTACCCCTCCGTCCCATACCTTGCCTGGTATAACACAGCCTGTAGCCTACATGCTATAGCCTCCGACCTGAGTAGAAATGTATACGTTGCTACAACCACAACATGCTTTCAACACTGACGGCAATGACACTATCCTACAACAAGATCAATTGGTCCGTCATTACTTTGAAACAGGCTACAGCTACGATGAGGTTCTTTCAATTTTGGTCTTTCGACATCGTAAAGCCATCAGGTATTGGCCTACTTTAGTGAGTGTTGGCCTATGGCTGTAGTATTTGTGTACATGTACTAGTTAGACTTTGAACGGTTAGTATCGCTATCCTGCTGCCCATGCGTGGAAATAACACTTGTGCATTGTTTTATAGAAATGGATATGTTTTCATTCCTTGTGCTGTCAGCCTGAGAACGCTGCTTCGAATTCTCCGCAAATTTACATACAATTAATCGACGCATACATGCTAATTTATCCGCTTCCATAATCATTAAAAATATGTACGCACACTTTTAGCATCCACGTCAACAACGTCAGGTCCGGCTGGACCAAGGTTGACCATTGATGATTAATGGCTTATTCACATTGAAAGGCGACGCAAGTTGAAAAATGCGACGCCCGTCGAAAAATGCGACGCCGGTTAAAAAATGCGACGCTGGTTGAAAAATGCGACGTCGGCTGAAAAATGCGACGCCCGTCGAGAAATGCGACGCCCGTCGAAAAATGCGACACCGGTTGAAAAATGCGACGCCCGTCGAAAAATGCGACGCCGGTTGAAAAATGCCACGCCCTTCGAGAAATGCGACGCCCGTTGAAAAATGCGACGCACGTTGGAAAATGCGACGCGGGATGGCACATATGGAACACCATAACTCAGCCGCACTCAAAAGAATTAGACAAGCGCTATGGAGATGTTGATCTTCCGGCCAATGCTTATGTTCAGTGTACTCTTGGATGGCCAGAAATAAGACATGATGATCCATCAGGACTGGATGCATTTGCCATATTCTTGGTGGAATGCAAGAATGCAGTGTGCGCCATGAATGCGGCGAGAGTTCTGGAGTATTCAGAAAACATTAAAAGATTGGTCTCCAAGCTGCCATTCTATGTACAAGAACGATGGAGAAACATCGTCATGAACAAGAAGGAGCCCGTAACATTCACGCATCTAGGACACCCTCAGCGGCATCAAGTCAAGAAGATTGGATGTGCTTGTGGAGTGGCCAAGTGCAGCAGGACCAACAAGAAGTATGCCTCTCCAGAGTCAAGCACCAAACCAGCGGCTGGCACAGCAAGCTCTAAGCCATGGATTTTCTGCGAGGGACCAGGACACATGATGCAGGAGTGTAGAAAGCTCAAAGCAAAACCACTACACGACAGATTGCAATTTCTGAAGACAAAGGGACTTTGCTTTGGCTGCCTTAAAGGTGGTCATCTTGGTAAGCAGTGCAGAGCCAGAGCCAAATGTGAGGATTGCGGTGCCCTGCAACCCACAGTGCTTCACCAGGAAAGGGAGCAGGAGAAAACGGAGGAGTCCCCAAAGCATGAGACGCCCAAGAACACTGAACAGGGGAGCTCATGTTCCACCTTCATGGCTCCATGCAAGGAAAGAGCAAGTTCCCATATGGGAGCCGGCGCAGGTCTCTGCACCATGGCCATCATACCAGTTAGGGCAAGGTCGTCAACCACCAACACGACGGTGCAGACCTATGCATTCCTCGACCCAGGTAGCAACGTGACATTCTGCACTGAGGACCTGGCACATCAGCTTGGAGTGACTGGCAAGGCGACGACGATGGAACTTCAAACCATGGGGCAAACACATAATTTTTCTACCCGCCGTATCTCGGGATTGGAGGTGTCTGGACTGGACTCAGGCCCTGCTGTGAAGCTTCCCATGGTCTATACCAAACACGAGATGCCCGTCACTAGAGATCTCATGCCAGTGCAAGAAGATGTTGACAGATTTGAACACCTCAGAGGGATCAAGCTTCCAGTAATTCAGGCTGAGGTGGGGATGCTAATAGGCAACTATGTCCCAGCAGCTTACACACCACAAGAACTGAAGACAGGACCAGTGTGAGCCCCATGGAGCCAGGTCAGTGCTTGGATGGATCATATGGGGCATGATTAGAGGCGGAGAAGAGCCCCTTCACATTTCCAACTTTCTATTAGCACTGGCAAGAGAGGAAGCGGGGCATCTACATCATCACAGAAGTTGGAAGACATGGTCAAATCATCAATAGACATGGACTTTCCAGAGTGCCTAGTGGACAGCAAGAAGGAGCCCTCGGATGAGGACAAGCAGTTTGAGGAAATCATATGCAAATCCTTGAAGCTGGTTGATGGCCACTACCAGTGTGACCTACCATTTCGAGACCCAGCTTGTAAGCTACCAGACAACAAAGGTCAGTCCATGGACCGTTTAATGTCCTTGAAGAAGAAGCTGAGAAACAATCCAGCCATTCACTATGACTACACGGAATTCATGGATGCACTGATCAAGAGAGGGTATGCAGAGAAAGTCACCGAAGCAACCGACATCAGCAGCAAGCAAGTTAGCCGATGGTACATGCCTCACCATAGCATCTACAACCCCAACAAGCCGGGAAAAATAAGGGTGGTTATTGACTGCTCGGCAAAGACGAGAGGAGTTTCACTCAATGGCGTACTCCTACCAGGACCTGTCCTCACAAACACAGTCGTAGATGTTCTACTTTGCTTCCGACAGCAGCCAGTCGGGCTCATGGGAGACATTGAGGGTATTTTCTTCCAAGTCAGGGGCTCTGAACACCACCATGACTTCTTACGTTATCTGTGGTTTCCTGACGGGGACACATCCCAACCCCCAGAGGTCTATCCTCTGAAGTCTCACCCCTTTGGAGCTGTGTCATCTCCGTCCTGTGCTTCAGCAGCTTTGCGCAGATGTGCATCTGAAAACCAGCATCCTTAGATTCCGAGAAGCTTCTACGTTGATGACTACCTGAGAGCAGTTTACGACGCCAAGGAGGCCGTTGAGATCAGAAGGATTGTCAAGGAGGTTTCCAGTCATGGAGGGTTCAATCTGCACAAGTGGGTCTGCAATGACAAAGCAGTGAACGACTCCATTCCAACAGAAGAGAGATCGAAGTCAGAGAAGCTGATCATTGAGAACAATGACCAAGTGCCATCAGAGCGAGCCTTGGAGTCTTCTGGAATATTTGGAGGATACTTTTGGGTTTAAGGTGAACCTGAAGGATCGCCCAGCTACGCGGAGAGGCATTCTGTCCGTGGTCAGCAGCGTATTTGATCCCCTGTGTCTAGCAGGTCCATTCATTCTTCCAGCTAGAATTATGCTGCAACGTCTCTGCAAGCAGGACCTGGGATGGGATGAAGAAATTTGGGTCATAGAAATGGCAGTATAGAGACAGAGGCTTCTGGACACTGTAAAGTTGGAGCAGATGTCACTACCAAGAAGTATACAACCAAAGGACCCCATGACCTGCCAAATGCGTGCATTTTCTGATGCGTCAGATGAAGGCTACGGCATCGCTATCTACACTCGTCTGGAGGACAGTTCAGGCAGAGTCTTCTGCAATTTGCTCATGGGCAAATCTAGGGTCGCCCCTCCCAAGAAAGTCACTATTCCGAGGATGGAGCTCACAGCAGCCAGTCTGTTGGTGAAGTTTGTCACTTTGATCACTTCAGCCATGGAGTTGCCGTTTGATGTCCACTACTGGACAGACAGTACCTCTGTCTTGAGGTACATTGCCAACAAGACGACCAGATTCCACACCTTCGTGGCGAACTGGGCCACCACCATCCAAGAGGGCTCGAGCATGGAGCAATGGCGGTACGTCCCAACTTCAGAAAACCCAGCTGATCTAGCTTCCAGGGGAATCCATCCAAAGGCAGATCCCAAACTTTGGTTTCAGGGGCCATCGTTTCTGTGGGAGCCGGAATCCACTTGGCCAAAGACAGTTATCACCAGAAATCTACCAGCCGAAGATCCAGAAGTCAAGCGGGTTCATGTCGCCATGCTGAAGACCCATGAGGGTTCCGTTACTGTGCACCAGCTGATTCACCGATACTCGACCTGGAAGCGACTGAAAACAACAGTGGCATGGATACTACGAGCACAGAGGCTCTTCAGACAGCGCAGGACATCCAGTGTTGACTCGCAACCAGAACATAGCAGAAGCCCGAGTCCTCTCAGTGTGGGTGAGTTTGAGCTAGCTAGCCAGCACAGAGATCATCAAATATGCTCAGCACAGCCATGGCCTAGCTGACTCTGTACGAAAACTTGATCCTGTAATGGACGAAGCTGGACTGCTGAGGGTAGGTGGTCGCCTCAAGCACTCCAAGTTGCCAGTAGACGTTAAGCATCCAATAATCCTCCCCAGAGATTCCCAAGTGTCAAGGCTGGTACTTACCAGTGCCCACCAGAAGGTCGGACACCTTGGAACTAACAGCACTCTTACAGAATTGAGACGCACGTACTGGATTCCAAGGGCCAGTCAGTACGCAGCATCATAGCAAAATGTGTGCTGTGCCGAAGATACCGAGGACGCCTCCAGGTGCAGAAAATGGCCAACTTGCCAGAAGAGCGCTTAGAGCCAGGCCAGCCAGCATTCATGAAGTCCGGTGTTGACTACTTTGGGCCATTTGATATCAAGCGAGGAAGAAGTGTCCTGAAACGCTATGGGGTGATTTTCACTTGTATGGCTAGTTGAGCAGTTCATCTTGAAGTTGCTCAAGCCCTCTCAGCAGACTCTTGCATCAATGCAGTACGACGATTTGCAGCTCAAAGTCAAGTTCCTGAGATCTGACAATGGAACGAACTTGGTGGGTGCCCGAACGGGAGATGCGCGAAGAGATGGAGAAATGGATCCAAGCCAAGATCGACTCCAGCCTGAAACAGATGGGTATACAATGGGAGTTTAACTGCCCATTAGCTTCCCATCATGGTGGAGCCTGGGAAAGGCTCACCAGGTCGACGCGTAAGGTGCTGTACGGCGTTATGAAGTAGCAGCCGATCAGACTTGACGATGAAGGCCTCTGCACAATCTTCTGCGAGGTGGAGGCCATCTTGAACAGCCCACGCATCACCAAGACTTCTAGTGACAGTGAAGATGAACCAGTACTGACACCCAACCACTTGCTGCGCATGGACTCCGACCAAAGGTTACCCCCCAGAATCTTCGTCAAGGAAAACTTGTACCTGAAGAAGAGGTGGCGCCAGGTGCAGTACCTCACCAACGTCTTCTGGCGGAGATGGAGCCGTGAATACCTCGTCAGACTGTTGGAACGTCAGAAGTGGCACAAGGAGACGCGAAACATCAAAGTGGGAGACTTAGTTCTTTTCGCGGACAGCAATCTTGTGAGGAACAGATGGCCTATGGGACGAGTCACCGAGGGTACCCCAAGTAAAGACGGCTTGGTGCGGAGTGTTACAGTACACACAGGTTCTTCAGAACTGAAGAGGCCCATCACCAAGCTGTGGCTCTTGCTGGAGGCAAACTAACCTTGCTCACTATATGTAACTGTTGACGGACTGTCATTCACATTTAAGTAGTGTTAGTTTTTTGGTCATTGTAAGTAATTGCTCCTGACCTTTCGTCCCGCAATTAGGCAGCCGGAATGTTACGGTTTAATCAGACTCTCTTCAAGTAATCTACAGAGGGCGTGCTTCATGCAACGCGAGTACGAGTAGAAGGGATCAGATAAGTTTCTGTATAAGTTTTAACACCATACGTTGGGCAACAAATCACTCATTTTTTCTAGTTGTAGGACCCTGGACCCCGCACCAGCGGTAAGGTCTTTTCATTTGTCTTTGATTGTCAGAATTATTCTATTATGGAAGGTTTTAATATTAATCTGATGGGGTAAAACAGGGTCCTTTTTACCGCACATGTGACACGTCTTGTGTCTAATATCGTTGCAGTGCTTTAGGTCAGACCATCACGCTCGCCATTTTTATGCAACAGCGCCCTCTCGTGGCGGGTTTATTCCTCACTGCTTTCCTTAGTTTCTGTGGGGTTTTGGGGGTAGTTTTCTAGGGTTTGTTGTAGTGAAGTTGTTTATCATGTAATAACTAAACACTGTTTGTGTGTTTTTAATTATAGTTGACGTGACAACAGGCAGCTGTATAGTGGTATTAAAGAGCAGCTGTATGTCAGTATAAAATGAGAGTGAAATAAACGAAGTGTTTTGCTCTAACTGACGTTACAACATCCATCGCTCAAGCTGTCATTACTTTCAAAAATATACGGTCCTTATACCTGCCATTTTATTGAGGCCCAATTCCAACGAATGAGAATTAGAATAACATTGAAAATGAAATATAATTATATCCACCTCGTGGAAGAACTTGAAGGGAAAACAAGAGATACGTAAACAAACGTGCTGTTTCGGCTTTTAGGTAAACAGTCTTTGCTCATGAATGTTATATAAATGTTTCAGAAAAGTACTAACGATCAAACAAAACGTGTAAAAACCAACGGAGAAAACTGTACGCACCTTTAATCATGTCACATCAACCATGACGCTACCATCATATTACCATCAATTGTTACACAATGCCTTCTCTAGCCTTCTACCAAGTATCAACCCAATCGGACATGTACTTCAAGTGGTATATGGTGCTTTAAGAGCGCACCTTTAATTGATGTAACGTGACGTGTCCCTCATGATGTCATCACCACAAAAGGCCAATATTTCTCTAAATCCCTACCCTTTCAAGATACCAGCAAGGTTTGAACCAATCGGACATACAATTCAGGAGAGGGCTTTGAAGGGTCCCCTTTTAATGTCACGTGACTTGTCACCTGATGACGTCATTGTAACACAGGTGCACGTTGTCAAACTATATTAGGTTTACCTTTGACCTTGGGTGCATGATTTATTCATTGGTCTGTAAGCATTGCCCATCGGGCACCAGTTCCCGGACTACGCGTCCGAAATGTTAAATCTAGGTCACAGTAAGTGCATCATGCAGTCTGTACATGTATAATGCATACATACACTTGTGTGGGTTTAGACACGAGGCATTAAACTCAACTCCCGAGATTCGAGTCATGCTCGACATTGTGTTTCCCATTATATTGGAGCAGAAAGCCTCAACGATGTAAGCTAAATTAACGTTGTTGTGAGACTGATTTAGAGCTGATCGGTCCTGCAGCTATTCTAGTTATTAAATCTGACTTTCTGTATTATCCTTGCTTAAGAGTAATCTATCATTACATTGATTTATTAATCACAGATTAAACAGAGTCAACATCCCACGGTGACAGGCGGATTTGTGTCGCAAGTCTAATTGTTATTTTGGGGCGTCAGTGACCACACAATGGCAGCCAGATGTGGGACGAGAAAAACGGGGCATGTATGTGTGTAGTCTACATACTCGTCTACGCAATATTGACAGTGTAATTTTCACAGAGCCTGGGAACAGGACTATGTGCCCACTAGTGTATGTAGTCTACATACTCGGAACCAGACTAACAACTACCAGCGATGCACAGCGAAACATTTCTCATGTACATGTACATGTGTACATATACACCGGCCCAGATAGCTACAGAATACCAGCAAAAATTGTTACGTCTTGCGCATGGCATGCATTCTATCTCAGCCATTTTTCATTTTGTTGAGTGCATTATGCAATATCAAAAAAGCGGAAGTTAGATGTAGAATTTTTTAAAGACCTGCAGCGAGCCGAATGTACGATTCAGACCTATTTATCAGCCAGGAGTGCTGCATTGAACACCGACTTTGTCAAGGTTAATGCTCTCTCGACTGATGACAAACTGTCTCTGATTAGTCGCAAGATTTTCTTTTGACGAAGTTGAAGTTCAGCTCGTTATGAAAGCTGTCCTGGACAACAAGTTTGTGGATCCCATTTTAATTTCGCAAGGTTTATCTGCCGAGTTTTACTTTTGTGCATTTTTGTATTTTTAGTCAGTTTTTATCTAGTGTGTTTCTTGTATTTGTTGACATTTTTATGGAGACCCTCTCGACAATGATTGAGTTCGCTTTTAGGCTATCCGTCAGGGGTGTCAGCTAATATTGTTCTTATATATTGATATGTATCGGATTTCGTGTTGGTTTTAGTACCCTGAGAAATAATAAATGAAATGAAATGACATCGAGTTGTGTGAAGCACTGTGCATCATCACACGGGAAGAACACAGGCCATCCAAGCAGGCCTGCTTTGTACTAGTAGTACTACCAGTACTAGGCCTGCTAGTAATTTGCGATGCTCAACATCCAGCTCTGGCTCTACTGCTGATAGTTTGTTCGCACCACCGGTGTCTCACTGCATTGATTCTGGAAGTAAACTCACTACACACCATGAAATAATAGTTGTTAAATATTTTACAACAAATGGTGTACAATTTGCTAAAAAAGTCAATCTCCGTTGTCGGCCGTACCAGCTGGTGTATAATTGGCACACATATGACAGCCAGGCAACATCTTGGTAGTTGTATGATGAAGAAAGGCCAGCCATCAAGGCAAATGATTCAGTCTGGTTCGAATGGCAGTGCTCACTTGCGTAAGTTTTTTCCCCTTTAGCCTAGGCCTAATTATTGGGAAGATGGACAACAGTAATTGAGTCTTATTCAAGTTCCATATACGGACACCAGTAATTCTGGGTCTTACTAATTGCTGTCAACACACCGTCAACACATGATAGGCTTAGTATAATTTAATGTCAACACAGCGTCAACTGACCAAAAATGCAACTTTGATCTACAAAAGCATGAAAAGAGGGATAGAATACTTGGGCTGAAAGAGACTTTTCAGTTGTTGGATGTCAGAAATCAATTTGCAAAGTGGAGTTAATCACATGAAAAAAATTATTTTTAGCTTAGCAGCGTAGCTGTCTGCTACCATCTTGCCTCCTCATTGAATTTGGACTGTATTTATGTTGCTGACCAGAGGAGATTGTTCCACAAAATCACAAATAGGACCTTCATCCATGCCATGTAAAGTTATGTGTGTGCAACAAAAAATTTGTGTTAATTTGTTATATAAATGATGCACCATGATATCTAAAAACCTTGCAGCATACATATTGGATGCTTAGATTGCTGTACATACACCACCGTGTGACCTTTTTTCAAACTCACTAATACAGCGACAGGCATAACAACCAACTAGTATAATGAACACTTTCCGGACAAATTTAAAAACTGACATTAGAATTCGGTTAAATTTGTTAAAACTTTTAACTTTTTGCTTTCCTTTCCTGCATTACATCAGATGGGTTGCATGCAACAAGTGCTCAAAATGGTTTCACTAGGAATCTGTGGGCATCAAAGTTAGTGATGAAGAGGCTGCAGACATTGAGTTTTTGTGTCCATTATATGCTCTATAAATCAACTTTTGAAGTACTTTTTGACAGAGTGGTTAAGCTACAAAAACTTTGACCAATTCGGTGTGTTAGGTTAGAATGTTGTCACTGTGTGTGACGTCCTCAAAATTATTGCGCAGTTTGAAGAGTTGTAAACGTATACATGTATTGTTACTGATTTCTTTGTTTAAGAAATCAGCCAGCCTGGTACATTAATTTAAGTCATTTGATGTACAGGCACCCATTTCAATAACACCACTTATAGATTCGCCACAGAATGCAGAGGTCATTGGATTGTAAACGAACAGAACAATCACGTTTCAACTAGAACTGCTCTCCTTCGGATGTATAAGTGTCATTTTTTGGATGGCTTTTGTAAGTCCCCAGTTAGGAAAAGGAAGCCTTGATATCAAAGTACCTGGATATTTCATAGTTGCTCATTTGAGGAGGAGCTGGCATATATGCTTCACATCAGTTATTAATGATGCCATGCTTTCCTTCATGTATATTTAGAAAATGCTTTGGCGTGATAGGTTTTTCTAGTTCATGACCATGCATCAGTGTGGTTCCATACATTTTATTCGTAAATGTACACTGGTAAAGATTTTCCGGAAATGATTTAATTAAACTTCAGAAGTTTAAAAAAACAGAAAAGCTATTCAGTAACGCACTGAGGGTGGCACACAGAAGGAAAACTCAAACGGCAAAAAATGGTTCACGTTTAACATGTTATTGTGGGTTCATATTTATCAGAATTCCACTTGTGCATTATTTCAATTTTCTTTCAAACTCCTCCAAAATATAATGGTAAAGGACATTCTATAACATAAAGATTTAAAAGTGTCCTCATAACATAGAAGTGAGTGACACGATCACAACGCGTCAGTTTTTGTATAGTTATGAAGTCTTTAGTAGTTTCAAATAATTCTATTAATATCTCACAGATACCCATCTCACAAAATGTTTCTTAAGTTGTTCCATCACATTCAAGCATTATTTTCAATGTCAGCGACTTTGCTAAATACATAACACTGGGAAAAAATTAACTAATTCAAAGCATTTACAAAATTTAAAAGGCAAACGGCATAGTTGAATTGCAGTTATTTTATAAACTGCAGACAAATGCACATTTCATCAATAACCTGAATGTCTGCCACTCTATCGAAATGGGAATCAGACAATGTCCAGTCAGGGAGGAAGGAGGGGATGCTGTGTGTGGCTGCATCACTGGAGAAGATCACGGATGATAGTTGATAGGTCAAGAAGGTAATACGCTGCAGTAACTATGATGGAGTAGGTGTTATGGGATGAAAGCATTATTCAGGCAAGTTTTTTAAATGTAAATCCACCAGTACAGTATTCAGTCCCCTGTAATTAGAAAACTGATTCTTCGTATTCCATAAAACAATGAAAATTTGCACCAACTCAAACAGAGACTTCCAGGATTCTGTTTCTTTAAAATTACCACTTGAGTTCAAGTTTGCATTTATTCCTATCTGTCCTTTAGCACGGTTTGCAATTCTAGGCCGCAGTAGGTTGTGTCTACTGCATCTCACAAAAGTATGGTGTTCCATATGTGCCATCTGATCGCATTTTTTGACGGGCGTCGCATTTTTTAACTGGCGTCGCATTTTTCGACCAGCGTCGCATTTTTCAGCCGGCGTCGCATTTTTCATTACTTCATCGGAAAGACCTATGAAGGCCAGGATCTTTTCCATCACCGGTACTGCCAGCTTATTATAAAACACTCGAAAACTAGTCTCACAGTCTAGTCTCTAGTGAGATTCTCACACGTACGGCAACATTTGTCACAGAAAAAAAGAAAATTAGACAGAAACGCATGTACATGTACCCCCAGGGTCGATCAAGAAGCAGCAGCTACGACGAAACAGCCTTTTCAAACAGTGACACTTTTCAAACCCAAATCTACATGCAGTCATCAAGACCTTGGGAAGTCATTTCCTTGAGTAATTAACACAACCCCCCCCCCCCCCCACAACGAAAGATAAATGATCTCAAGCCCATGACCAGACGGCCTCCACCGGGGGGATGCCTGAACCACGGACCATTGCCTGAACAACTTCCAATGTGTGAAATACCTTTCTACGACTGTAATGAAAAAAATAATAATAATAACAAGATCAGTCTTGGCTTCCTCTGGACAGATTTTAATGGTTCAAAAAGTGTTTTCGGAGGTTTTTCGTGATTTTGTTGTGAGATTAATGGCACCTTTGGCACTATTGTGCCCTTTGTGCCAACTTCAAGTACAGTAGCTGAGTCACGACGAAATCCTCCTCACAATGAAGACATCAGGCTTGAACTTTGAGAACAATGACGGATAAGAAGAAAAGAAAGGACAAGTCTGAAAACCCAAGAACTGAGAAAGGACTGTGTAAAAGGAGGCATGTACTGTAGGATATGTAGGAGGAAACCAAATAAAAAAGAGATAATTATACATGCATACAGTCAAAAAGAAACTGGACAAGGCTTAGATGAGAAGAACTACATATGAAATGTGGAAAACATGTACATGTGTAAGGCAATCGGTAGATGAAGGATGTTATGGGGGTGATATGACATCAACGATCCTCCAGACATGGAGATGCTACAGTGTCCTGCAAGCCAGCCGTCTCCCTTGCAATTTAAGGGCCCGTGATCCGCCGGTACGTTCGCAGGATGCATACTCACATATCACACCAGAAAGCATAGGCAAATATGGATAAATGCACATGTATGTATGAGCATGCATGTTCATATTAGATGTTACTGTTGTTAGTAGATGTATTTCAGTAAGTGGGGAATATTATATTTTGAGTTTAAAACATTTTTAAGTGTCATTTGATCTGGAGTTAATTTTAATGATTTTTGAAGTTTTCCCCAGGCACTAACATATTTGTTACAGTTTATGAGAAAATGCTCAGCATTGTCGTATGTGTTGCATGTTTCATAAAATCCGTTCGCGTGTTTACCGATTTGTTTTATAGAAACTATTTAGATTTTTACACATATCAAGCCGGAGTCTGTGAATCTGAACTTCTTGCCAGCGTGAGAGGTTTCACGTGTTCATGCTAAGGGAAACAATGGGTTGTATTTTTTTAAGTAAAGAAGCTTTAGAATTATTCCATTCTCGTTGCCACTGTTGCTTGATGCAACTTTTGAGTTGATGTTTAACTTCTGTTATAGAAAGGGGCAGTTTATGGTCAATAATAGTTTTTTTAGTACCCTTTTTAGCAATCTGGTCAACTTGTTCGTTTCCTTTTAACTCCACAGTGTCCTGGTATCCATTCAAAAATAACATTGTTAGCCTGATTTTGAATATTAATAAGTGTATGCCAAATATCACAAGTTAATTTGTTTCTAGAGATAGGCCGAGATGTAGCTTGTATAGCATTTAGACAATCTGTGAATATACAGGATTGCATAGGCTGAACATCGTCAATCCATTCAAGGGCCAATAAAATGGCAAAGAGTTCCGCTGTAAAAATAGAGGCTTCGTTGTTCAATCTGATGTTCTTAGAATAATTAAGTTGAGGTATGCATATACCATATCCCACAGTGTTATTATTCGGGTCGACAGAACCATCTGTATAGATGTGAAGTGAGTTACCCCAAGTCGTATGTATGATCTCTGTAGCAAGGGAACCCTTTTCATTGATATCCATAATATGTTTAACATGGTTCAGAATTTCTGTTGAGATATCAGGTTTAGTATGATGCCAGTAAGGAAAAGGGTTGTGGGAAGGTATTAAAATGCAGTTTACCTGTTCTGGCTTCAAATGGGGCTTGGTATAGATTATTTTTCCATTTTTTAGCAAAGTAGTGTTTCTGCCAGCAGTCTATTTGGACGTATTTATTAGGATGAGAAGCATGCATATCCAGTTTGATATTATATAGATTACAAAAATAATTACGGCTGAGATAAAGAGGAGGATCTCCACACTCTACTTGCAGTTTCTGTAATGAGGTTCCATACAGTGCTCCACAGCATATCCTCAGAGCCTGGCATTGTATACTATCTAATTTTTGCTTGTGTTATAAAGCCGCTGAGTTGAAGGCTTCATATCCGTACTCCAGAATTGGTTTGATAAGAGTTTTGTACAGGCGAAAGAGAATACAACAGTCTGATCCCCAATCAGTTCCACTAATACATCTGAGGATGTTAAGTTTAGCGTTGCTTCTATTGACGACATAGTTGATGTGTTCCTTCCAGGTTAGTTTGTTGTCAAAGATGACAACAAGAAATTTAGCTGAATTTTGAAATTTGATGTCAGAATTATTTATCTTCAGTTAAGAGGAAGCATTTCGTTTATGAGTAAATAGGACAGCGTAGGTCTTGGGAGTTGATATTTTAAAGCCCCATTTTCCACACCAAGAAGAAATGTTATTGAGACTTTGTTGGATCTTATTGGTAATGAAATTAATATTTCTATTGGATTTCCGTATGACTATGTCATTTGCATATTGACAGATATTAACTCCATTAATACATTGAGAAAGGTCATTAACAGCAAGATTAAAGGGTGTTGGACTAATAACGCCACCTTGGGGTGTGCCATTTTAACAGTACATGATTCAGAATAAGTGTTATTTATTTTAACCTGGACTTTCCGATTTGGGAAAGTCATTGATCCATCGGGTAATGCGCCCACTAATTCCAAGTGATTGTAATTTGATGACAATTCCTTTGGGCCATAGCATATCATATGCTTTTTCAAGATCCAGGAAGACCGCCAAAGTACTTTCTCTGTTGGCAGACGCCTTGTTTATGCTAGATTCAAGATGAATGACAGGGTCTTTGGTGCTTCTCCCTTTCCGGAAATCAGACTGATTATTACTGATCAAATTGTGCTTCTCCAGGTACCAGATGAGTCTGTTATTGACCATGCGCTCCATTATTTTGCAGAAGGTGGAGGTGAACGCAATTGGCCGGTAATTTTAGGATCGGTGGGAGTTTTGCCGGGTTTAAGAATTGGAGTAAGTATGACTTCTTTCCATTGGCTAGGACACTGGGAAGTACTCCAGATCTTGTTGAAAATGATGACAATAATTTCACATGCTTTTTGAGGGACATGTTTAATAAGGTACACTTTGCTGCATCAATGTCAGTTTCCAGTTCAGACATAGTAAAAGGTTCATTAATAACATTCTCATTATCATCATTAAGATGAAAATTATTTTCAGCATTTTGTTTAGTTTTTAAAAAGGAGATACTGTAATTTTGATCATTGCTGATAGAAACAAAACTTTGAGCAAGTAAGTTAGCTTTATCTTCGTCAGAGATAAACTCTTTATCACTGTCTTTTAAGACTGAGATGTAACCTTAGTATGCGTATTGTTAATATGATGAATTTTGTCCCAAATCTGTTTGGAAGGAGTTTGGGAGTTCAAAGTATCACAAAAACTTTTCCAATCATCTCTTTTAGCGGCTTTAATAGTTTTACGAACAATAGCACAGGTACGTTTGTAAGCTATAAGGTCTTTAGGGCAACGGGTTTTCCTTAACAATTTAAGGGCTTTTTTCCGGTTTTCAACAGCTTTTTTACAGTCATCATTCCACCATGAAGTAGATATCTTTTGGGGATGGAATGATTGATAGCCTCAGTAGGTTGCTCAATGTACTCATTATAAGCATCTTCAGCATTAATATTAATGCTTGGCTCAGTAATAAGGTTATCACAAGTTCGTTTAAAGGCATGCCAGTTGGCTCCTTTGGTGGACCAATGAGAGTTATAGTTTTTAGAAGTGTACTGGCATTTTTGATTAAATTCAATAATGATAGGGTAGTGGTCGCTTCCCCAAGTATCATCTAAGGTAGTCCAATTACTCTTGGCTGCGAGATCTGGAGAGGTGATAGTAATGTCAATGCAAGTAGTAGTGCCATTGGAGGTGTTAATTCTAGTGCCGTTTCCACTATTAACACAGACAAGATTGTGTTTGTCCATAACATTTTCAATGATATTACCGTTTCCATCTGTCATTTTACTTCCCCAGAGGGAGTTGTGGCTGTTAAAGTCTCCACAAATAATAGTATTCTTACTTATATGATTTTCGATGTCGGTTAAGGAATCGTCCTTCAAAGTGAGACAAGGGTTGTAAGCATTAATAATTTTTAATTTACTTTTATCACTATTATACATTTCAAGGACTTGATACTGGAAAAGGGAATTTTTGTCAGCAATATTTTGAACAACAAGGGCTTTTTTGGTAAAAATAGCACATCCCCCGCCACAGGATTTAAGGTCAGGTTTCCTGTCCAATCTGTAAATGTTATATCCAGGAAGATTGAAATTCTTACTTTCTTCAAGCCATTTATCTTGTATACAAAGTATATCAGGTTTGTCGTTCCAGTCATTTATAGCATGCTTGAGTTCATTTCCGTGTGCAATAAGTGATTGTGCATTCCATTGTAAAATAACAACCATGAGGATAAGATTCATGTTTATGTTTGCTGACTTACCCCTTTTGACCGATTGGATGTTTTCAATGCTGATTTGAAGTTTCAGGTTGTGTGGACTTAGAAGGGGCTCCTCTCTGTTTCGTTTTGGACTGAGAGAATTTCCTTTGTGTCCCCTGCGGGGATGTACCAGTGCTTGAGGATTGTGTGTGAGCATTACGTTTTCTCTCTTTGTCTGATGCCTGCTGTGTTTTGGTTGATTGATGGAATAAGTGATCAAAGAGAGACTTTATTTCTGATTCCCTACTTTCTTTATTTTTAGTTGACTCCCAGATTTGAAGTGTTCCAATAAGTAGTTCTATTAGCGAGTTATCTGCCAGCAAACATGGTGAGATAGGTTCAGTTTGGCTAGCTGCTGATACATCTTCGGTTTGAGTAGAAATCTCTCTTTTGGACGACGGTTGCAGATTCTGTCTTCTTTGTTCACTGCTGACATGTACATTTGTGTATTTTGTGTGTTCGCACATGTTTTGTTTGGAGTCCAGGTTTTCAATTTTGGTGCTGAAGAAGGTGTGTCAGGCTTTTCAGCATGGGTAGTGATGTCTGTACGGATGGACTTTGCTGCCTCAGCATAGGATATGTTGTAGGTTACTCTAACTTCTTGAATTTCCTTTTCTTCTCTAATGGTATCACAACCGGCATAGGCAGAGGAGTGGCTTCCACCACATCTGCTGCATTTGACTTGGTCTTTTTGTCACACTGATCGTACGTGTGAGTACCACTACATCGTACACATCTTGTTTTACTACGACAATTGTTTGCTGTGTGTCCAAGGCGTTGGCAGTTGAAACAGCGTATGACTGGTGGTATGTATGGCTTAACATCGAAGTATTGATAAACGAGTTGAATGCGCTGAGGCAGGTGAGGCGTGTTAAATGTGAGGCAGACAGAGAGGCTGTTTCCAGTGTGTCCATTTCTTTTGAAAGTTAGCCTTCGTGCATCCATGACACCGTCTTTTTTGCATTCCTTGAGGATTTCTTTATCAGAGAGTTCAAGCGGTACTCTAGAGATAACACCTTTACTTTGTGTTTTTGATTTTGCAAACTCGGTGGTTACGGACCACTGTCCAAGCGTATTGATTCTTTTAAGTTGTTAGCCTGACCAGGTGTGTGGCATTTAACACTGATGCCACCTTGGTTGGTTTTAGTAACATTTTTAATGATGTTCGATCCGATTTCATTGAGAGTTTTGGCTATTTTAATGGGATTTATCTGAGCAAGTTTGACATCTGGAGAATTTATGATAACAATGGTAGGATTTGCATTTTCTTGGAACGAATACGGATAAGCATTTACATTTCTTCTCTTTTGGTATCGAGGATAGGAACTGTTGTCAGTCTGTAGAATCTTCACTTGGGCTTATTGGTTTCGCTCTTTTTCTGGACATTGGTCTCCATGAAGTTTTTGGCGAGCTGACCCGAGTTTCCATATCTTTGGCATGCTCAGTATTTTCGTTATTGCTATCTGCATCGTTATCGTCGATATCATTTTGGTCATCTTGGGCTTGACTCATGAGAACTTCTAATGTAGAGCGTGGTTGGTTATTGTTTTGGTTTCGACTATGCCTAATTTATATTCTGATATCTGCTGTTATGATAGCTGATCCCATGTCATGTCTTCCTCACTTTCGTCGGCCATGTTGGCTCGACGATGTACATGTAGCTTTAGTACGTGTAGTTATAATCTGCAGATGTTACTGTAAATGGTCATAAAAGCAGCAAGGAAAAAAGGAAACAGCAAAGCAAGCAGAGTCATGCAAGCATGAAAGCAAAGAAATGATTGCGTGTGGAGAAGGTCTCACCACTCGCACAGCAACGTAGAGAACACGTTCGTACCCGTTCAAAGCTCAAGCCGCTCTTCTCTCGTGATTTTGTATTGCTGAAAACTTCTTTTAACCAAGAAAAAAGTAAAATTTCTCAAAGTTATGGTGCGTGACAATTCTTTCGCCAAGAGTGGTTACATTTTAAATTATAGACCGTACTGCAATAAACGCTTCATCGGGAAGCATGTCTGCAAGATGGCAAATACGATACCAACCAGAGTGAACAATGGGCCTACTATACTGGGTTTAATTTTTGTGGCAACTAGTAATCATCAGTACGGGGACATTTTTCACTCAAAAAGCTTGCAGAAGTGAGAAACCAAATTGAGCGAGGTGAACTTTCACGACTAATCGGGTTCATTAAAGGGCTGTTAATTTATTTACACACAGTTAATCGACGCATACATGCTAATTTAGCCGTTTCCATAATCATTAAAAATATGTACGCACACTTTTAGCATCCAAGTCAACAACGTCAGGTCAGGCTGGACCAAGGCTGACCATTGATGATTAATGGCTTATTCACAATGAAAGGCGACGCAAGTTGAAAAATGCGACGCCGGATGGCACATATGGAACACCATGTATTGTGAAACGTATACCCCCACTCGTCTATATACATACACATTGAATCACATAACGAATGCTTTCATAAAACTTGTGTGATGGTTTAACGATTGAGCATCCTTACTGATCCAAATACTGTCTGGAAATAAATGGATTGGAAAGAGAAACATTTTCTTCATTGTGGAATTAATAGCGAGTAACAAGCATATGTATGCACATGTACACATGTGCGTATATGGACACTGTTTCAACTAATAAGCCTTTTGCAAATTAAGTAAGTTGAATAAAATCGGGTACAATGAGTTCAATTCATGTGAACCCAGCAATTGGAATTATCCACTAGTAAGACACTTGCTATACCTCCTGAATTAGGACAAGCTTTTCTTCAGTTACGTAGGAGATGCCAATTCACTATTTAGTGGATAAGAACGGAACCAGAGTATCCCTGAGACGGTACCTGTGGCCGGTTTGCAAAACTTTGCCCCGATTCACGAGGCACATTTTAACAATGATGACGGTCTGCCCATACTCGATTGTGTGAAGGAAACAATCCCTAAACTCTCCTAAACTGTACGTAGTACCAACTGCTTTTACGTCTGTCGGCTTGTATTGTACCTTTCAATTATACGTAGGGGAGATGGCTGCCGGTGACGGCAGATGCGTAAAGAACTGTTCTTGTACAGGGTAGATGCGTTTAGACTTTTCTTGTTCAGGATAGATGCGTGTAGACTTTTCTTGTACAGGGTAGATGCGTGTAGACTTTTCTTGTACAGGGTAGATGCGTGTAGACTTTTCTTGTACAGGGTAGATGCGTGTAGACTTTTCTTGTACAGGGTAGATGCGTGTAGACTTTTCTTGTACAGGGTAGATGCGTGTAGACTTTTCTTATACAGCGTAGATGCGTGTAGACTTTTTTATTGTACAGGGTAGATGCGTGTAGACTTTTCTTGTACAGCGTAGATGCGTGTAGACTTTTATTGTACAGCGTAGATGCGTGTAGACTTTTCTTGTACAGGGTTGATGCGTGTAGACTTTTATTGTACAGGGTAGATGCGTGTAGACTTTTCTTGTACAGGGTTGATGCGTGTAGACTTTTCTTGTACAGCGTAGATGCGTGTAGACTTTTCTTGTACAGCGTAGATGCGTGTAGACTTTTCTTGTACAGGGTTGATGCGTGTAGACTTTTCTTGTTCAGGATAGATGCGTGTAGACTTTTCTTGTACAGGGTAGATGCGTGTAGACTTTTTTCTTGTACAGGGTAGATGCGTGTAGACTTTTCTTGTACAGGGTAGATGCGTGTAGACTTTTCTTGTACAGGGTAGATGCGTGTAGACTTTTTTCTTGTACAGCGTAGATGCGTGTAGACTTTTCTTGTACAGCGTAGATGCGTGTAGACTTTTTTCTTGTACAGGGTAGATGCGTGTAGACTTTTCTTGTACAGGGTAGATGCGTGTAGACTTTTCTTGTACAGGGTAGATGCGTGTAGACTTTTTCTTGTACAGCGTAGATGCGTGTAGACTTTTCTTGTACAGCGTAGATGCGTGTAGACTTTTGTTGTACAGCGTAGATGCGTGTAGACTTTTATTGTACAGCGTAGATGCGTGTAGACTTTTATTGTACAGCGTAGATGCGTGTAGACTTTTCTTGTACAGCGTAGATGCGTGTAGACTTTTATTGTACAGCGTAGATGCGTGTAGACTTTTCTTGTACAGGGTAGATGCGTGTAGACTTTTCTTGTACAGGGTAGATGCGTGTAGACTTTTCTTGTACAGGGTAGATGCGTGTAGACTTTTTGTTTTACAGGGTAGATGCGTGTAGACTTTTTTGTTGTACAGGGTAGAGGCGTGTAGACTTTTCTTGTACAGCGTAGATGCGTGTAGACTTTTTTATTGTACAGGGTAAATGCGTGTAGACTTTTCTTGTACAGGGTAGATGCGTGTAGACTTTTCTTGTTCAGGATAGATGCGTGTAGACTTTTCTTGTACAGGGTAGATGCGTGTAGACTTTTCTTGTTCAGGATAGATGCGTGTAGACTTTTCTTGTTCAGGATAGATGCGTGTAGACTTTTTTCTTGTACAGGGTAGATGCGTGTAGACTTTTCTTGTACAGGGTAGATGCGTGTAGACTTTTCTTATACAGCGTAGATGCGTGTAGACTTTTGTTGTTCAGGATAGATGCGTGTAGACTTTTCTTGTACAGGGTAGATGCGTGTAGACTTTTCTTGTACAGGGTAGATGCGTGTAGACTTTTGTTGTACAGGGTAGATGCGTGTAGACTTTTGTTGTACAGGGTAGATGCGTGTAGACTTTTCTTGTACAGGGTAGATGCGTGTAGACTTTTCTTGTACAGGGTAGATGCGTGTAGACTTTTGTTGTACAGGGTAGATGCGTGTAGACTTTTCTTGTACAGGGTAGATGCGTGTAGACTTTTGTTGTACAGGGTAGATGCGTGTAGACTTTTCTTGTACAGGGTAGATGCGTGTAGACTTTTCTTGTACAGGGTAGATGCGTGTAGACTTTTTGTTTTACAGGGTAGATGCGTGTAGACTTTTTTGTTGTACAGGGTAGAGGCGTGTAGACTTTTCTTGTACAGCGTAGATGCGTGTAGACTTTTTTATTGTACAGGGTAAATGCGTGTAGACTTTTCTTGTACAGGGTAGATGCGTGTAGACTTTTCTTGTACAGGGTAGATGCGTGTAGACTTTTCTTGTACAGCGTAGATGCGTGTAGAATTTTTTGTACAGGGTAGATGCGTGTAGAATTTTCTTTACCGTGTTCATGTGCATGCGCACGTGTAGACGTTTCTCATTATGCTACGTGTAACGATAGGGCTAGGGACTGGTAGACGTTTGGATCATTAACTTACACACGCGCTTGAGGGCGCTTCTTCAGTCCAATTCGTGTAGCCGTGTATGTAGTCTACACACATACCACTCAAGTTTTTTTGGTCCCATATCTTGCCGGGTATAAGATTGTTGACGTAATTCGTCGTCATTATCAGCTAACTCCGAAGGCCTACCGTGTCAAATTTAGGTTGGCAACAATGAACCACCAGGAAATGCTTAAAGAATTTGCCACAAGGCATGAACTGCCAGCAAGCACTGCGGAAACAAGTAGTTGAGATGCTGGCAGATGGCCGAATTGAACCCTCGTGCTCACCATGGTCGTTCCCTGTGGTGGTTGTTCCAAAGAAGACAAAGGGAGAGTACCGTTTGTGTGTTGACTTCAGGAAACTGAACAACTTCAAAAAAGAAGATGCCTATCCAATGCTGTCTGTTGACAGCATCCTGGGATCTCTTCACGGAGCCACAGTTTTCAGTTCTTTGGACTTGAAAAGTGGTTACCATCAGATGGCCCTGAATGACACAGACAAAGGGAGGACTATCTTCGCATTTGAAGAAGGACTTTTCCAGCTCACTGTCCTGCCGTCGAACCCATCAGGTCACTCTTGTTTAGCGACGAAAACAGCGAGCACCTGAGCAAGAGCCACTGTTGGATCAAAGATTTTTCCCGAGTTTTATACAGTGAAGTCAACAGTCACCACAAAAAAGTACTTTTGTTATCGTTTCTTTCTCATTTTTACAAACAAGGAAAGTTTGACACACACAAGCAAGACTGCCAAGGGAGAGACAGCGCTCCTTTAATAAAGCTGTTATTTCCAGACAAAGACAATAACATTTTGAAGTTAAAAAACTAGACAAAAACAAGACGCGCCTTTTGTGATTTATGCGATTTGGAATCTACGCTAGCTAAGTAAAAAACAATGTTATGTATACATACACAGTCTATGTACGTGTGGCAGATTATTAATAATGCTGCACACAATGCTGTTTGAGTAGTCATGAATATTCTTGTTGTACGTCCGGGAAATTTCTTGTAAGCTGACGATATTTCCAGTTATCTAATGTATAGTCTGATAGTTTCTTGTAAGATTAAGTAATGCTAAAAAGGTCTATTTTAAGAAACTTACGCAATGAAAAGAAATTTGTAGAAGAGGTGTATTACAAAATACGGGCTCTGGCAGGCAAAGACAAGGAGAGACACACACCGCAAGAGAGATCTTGGAAGGCGATTGTACCCTATGCAGGCTGTGAAAAGTCTTTTACTTGTTGGCTTCTGCACCCTTTCAACCTGTGGTGGCGATGCGTCTGTGGAGCGACTCTTGAAAGTTCGACCAAACCAAGTGAAGTGCGGAGCTGAATTTTGTTCCAGAAGAGACATTTTGTGAACTGAACAGTTTGTGGGAGCATCAAGTCCCGTAATTGTGACGGTCATCACGCCCTCGCCGTTTCGTCACGGAGTGAACTATTTTTTGCCATCTGTGGAGTCCAGAATTCGTCACTGTAGTGCCTGCCAAGCTCTCGCGTAAGATTATCTTGTTTGTGTAAGATCTTTCTTCATTTTTTATCCTTATCTTTGTTATTAACTAGTTCCAATCAGCATTTTCTTTGCTATCCTTATTTTCACATGCAAGCGTAACGCTCCCATATAGTATTTAATGAGAGCGTTACACTTGCATGAAAAATTAGAAAAGCAAAGAAAATGCTGATTGGAACTAGTTCACAATGACAAGGACACTGATATAAGGAACAAATAAAAAAGAATATATATTTAATACTTGTTTATTTGTTCCTTATACTTGTTTACGTGTCCCTTATATCAGCGTGATCTTGTTTGATTTCTTTGTTGCATCGGAGAAAATTCAAGCTTTAGAATAATTGTCAGTCTGAAAAAGTTTGGAGTTTTTCAGATCGTAACAAGAAGTACAAACAAGCCAGCCCGTAACTCTACCAAAACGCAATTGCACAAAGCTTTGTAGAAATATTAACCTCATGTGATGATAACGTCATCAGGAGACAAGTCACGTGACATTAAAGGTGCGACCTTTAGGGCCCTATAAATCCTAAAGTGCATGTCCGATCGGGTTGACATCTTGAGATATCTTGATACGTGAGTGTTTGAGAGGAACATTGAACTTATGTGATGATGACGTCATCGATGTGGAGTCAAATAACATTTTATTTAAAGGACGTTATTTCCTGAGGTGCTTGCCTGATATTCTGTTGAAACCTTGGCTAGTCAGGCGGAGCCGGCTATTCAGGGGCAGTCAACCGTAGGGGCGTCCGCTCCTACCAAGCCCATTGTTCCTGGGGACGAACCATTCAAGAACGTCACCAGGAACAATGGTGTTACCTTCCGTGCCACTGACTCTGTGTCCGTACAATCCTACATCGATTCGTTCAGTAATGTTCACCCAGCTAAAGATATCGTCTCTGCCTCTCGTATTTCTAACGGTCGCATCGCTATTTATCTCAGCTCAAGGGAGGCGTCGTGGACGCTGTCCAGCGCGGACTCGACCACGGCGGTTCTTTCCTCGAGCTAACTCCCTTGATCCGTCCTACTTCCCGAATCACTCTCTCAAACGTATACCCTGAAATCCCAAATTCTGTTCTCGTCACTAATCTATCGTTGTTCTGTAAAGTGGTTTCCCAGATCCGTCCCATTCCCCTGGGTTTCAAAAACAGGGAATTGTCACACATCATGTCTTTCCGCCGCCATGTTCAGGTTTTGATTAACGGTAATATCACACCCCCTGATCACATCAATTTTTCATACAACGCAGTGATCTATCGAGTGTTTATTTCTACCGAGTCCGTTCGGTGTTTCAGCTGCGGAGAGTTTGGCCATATCAGCCGGGCCTGAAAAAAGGTCCCCTCCAACCCTGACAACCCTCTCAACCCACCCCCAACCTTCGTACACGGAAAATCAGACCCTAAGCATCCCCCGAAGAAATCCAAGGTCTCCTCCTCTCCGACGACCGGCGGGGGCGGCGCTGCTTCTGCGGGCCGGAGTTCCGCGTCTCGGCCGGGGCCTAGTGCCTCGGCCGGGTCCGGTGCTTCGACCGCGGGGGCGGTGGCTTTCGCGGGCGTCGCGGGTGGGGGGCCCGCCTCTGCTCCGGCGTCTGTTGGGGCGGACCGCGGGGCTCCTTCCTCGGCGTCTGCGGGGCCTCCGGCGGGGGCGTCCGGCGCGACTGCTTCGGCGTCTGTCGCGGGGGCCGACTCGTCGCCACCGGCGTTTGCTGGAGGCGTTGGGTTGGACTCTGCGGCCCCGGGCGGCTCGTCGTCGGGTGCCTCGGCCGGAGCTGCTTCCAAAGAAAAACCAGTCTACATCTGGGGAACACCGCCGGCCCCCTCCCGCCTCTTCTCGGAGGTGACCAAACGGAAGAAATCTCCTCCTTCTGATCCTTCCATTGACACCACTCGTCTCATCCCCCTCAAATCTCCCTCTCCCGTCCGTAAAATTGCCAGGAAAGTCAGCACCCCGATGCAGGTCGTTTCTCCCACCGTCTCCCAGGCCCTCGATGCAGATTCTTCCAATCCCTCCACGCCCGTCCCTTCCACTCCCGCCCCCTCCACGCCCGCCTCCGCGGCTGACGGCACCGATACGGACTCGACGCAGTGGGAGGACTCGCAGGCCGACGATGATCCCTTCGGCTCTGCGGGTCTCCCCACTTACAACGGGCCCCTTAAACCCGACGAACTCCTTACCTTCCTGAAAACCGTCAAATCCAGCAAAAAACCTGAACTTGTTGCACAGAAATTCACCCCAAACATCCCCGGCCTTGTTGCTCAACTGAAACCCCTGAAAAACAGCCCTCTCTTCAAACGAAACTTACAGCAGAGGATTTATAAACTCATTAAAAAGCTAGATGTCTAATTTCTTCCCCATTTTCTTCTCATCATGGATTTTACTCACTTCACTCTTTATATTTTTATAATGACACTGTCACTGCTGACTTTGAACGCGAGGGGCTGTTCGTCTCCGATTAAACATGCCTCTCTTTACACCTATATCGACTCACTTTGCAATGAACCGGATATCATTTTTCTCCAGGAAACCTATACTTTAAATGATCAGCTCGAATCCTGGAGTTCATGGCCTGGTTACACTCCCTACTGTAATCCCAGCCCCTCGCGTGGATCCGGGGTCACTAATTTAATTAAAAATAATATCTCTGTCCTTGAATCTCCCTCCGTTTATGACGGACATGTTACTTACACTAAAATCTCTCGAAATAACGCCATTTTTTATCTGTACAATATTGTCATCCCCCAATCTGACGGTGAAGCCTTAAAAGCCGTCGACTGCATTTACAAGTAGTGCGACCCCATCAGTGATGGTGTCATTATAGTCGGAGGTGACTTTAATTGCACTTTTGATCCTGAGTTAGACCGCTTAGGCATGCCAACCGAGCGTCGTCCCAAAACTTCCTCAGCTCTCAAAAATATTCTAAACAAACTGTCCTTGTACGACGTCTGGCGCAGACGGAACCCTGATGAACAAAAATACACTTGGTACAGAGTTAACCCCTCCAGCCAGTATGGCGTTTCAAAAGCCAGACTGGACCGTTTTTATCTACCCACTACTCTTTTGTCCTCAGTCTCTTTGTGTAACGTTCTTCCCTGTTCTTTGTCAGACCACTCGACTGTGATCGTCACCATTAAGGTTCCTTCTTCCACTTGTAGAGGAAGCGCCTATTGGCATTTTAATAACTCTCTTTTAGACGATCCGGCCTACAGGGAATTGATAACAGACTTTTGGACTGGCTGGAGGGAGAGACAAAATGAATTCCCCGACATTTGCTCGTGGTGGGACTTCGGCAAGATTCAAATAAAAACTCTCACCCAAATGTACAGGTCGAAAGTAGCTAAAGAAAAACGTGACACCCTGCTTATGATTAACAAAACTATAGAAAACCTTCTGTCTGCGCCAGATTTTAACGACAATACCAGACGTGTTCTTAACGAACAGAGAGATCAATTAAATAAGATTCTTAGTAATGAAGCTCGGGCTGCCCTCGTCAGGGCCCGTTTTCAACATATCAATGAGGTTGACACTTGTTCCTCTTACTTTTTCAACCTACAAAAATCTCACTCTCTGTCAAAATCTCTGTCGAGTATCCGTCTTCCCTCCAGTGATGTTACGGACGATCCCGTTCAAATAAAAAACCATGTCCGTAGTTTCTATCGAAATCTGTACAGTCGACCTCAAACTGACGAGGGTGCCCTGAACCAAATTTTAAATGATTTACCGAGACTTGACTCTGCCGATTCGGAGGATCTTGACGTTCCTCCGAGTCTGGAAGAACTGGATGCAGCGGTCAAGCAACTTGGCAGAAATAAAACTCCCGGCCTGGACGGTCTCACCTCGGAATTCTTTCAGTCCTTCTGGCCTCTTTTCAAAGACGATTTTCTCTCTGTGATCTCCCTCGCTTGCAGCTCCGGAATTCTTCCGCATACCTTTCGTCTAGCTGTCATTACGCTCATTCCCAAAAAGGGAGATCTTTCTGTTGTAGCAAATTGGCGTCCGGTTTCCCTCCTAAATACGGACTATAAAATTTTTGCCAAGTTGCTTGCCAATCGTCTCAAACAATTTATTGGTAATGTGGTCCACCAGGACCAGAGTTACTGTGTTCCTGGTCGGACTATTTCTGATAACATTTCTCTCATTAGAGATATCATTAATTTCTGTAATTTAAATGATGTTCCTGTAGCCGTGGTCAACTTGGACCAAAAGAAAGCTTTCGACAACGTTGACCACGGCTTCTTGTTTCATACTATGAGAGCCATGGGTTTTGGGGACGCTTTCATATCATATATTAAACTTTTGTACAATGGCGCCGAGAGCCTGGTAAAGGTGTGCGGTTCCTTGACTGCACCCTTCACCTTCGACAAGGGCATCCGTCAAGGATGCCCGCTCTCGGGCCTCCTTTACTCTATTGCGATAGAACCCTTTTTAAATAAACTCCGTAAAAATCTTAATCATCACAGTTTTCTCCTTCCCGGTACTGATAGATAGTGCTCGGTCTCGGCATACGCCGACGACATTTCCATATTTGTCACCTCCGACGCCGGTTTTAAAATAATTGAGCACACGTATGGTCTTTTCAGCAGAGCCTCTGCTGCAAGGTTAAACACTCAAAAATCCCAGGGGTTGTGGGTCGGTTCGTGGACCGGACGAGTCGACCGGCCCCTGAACTTTCAGTGGAACAATCAAGGTCTCACTTTTCTTGGAGTTCGCTTAGGAAACACTCACGACTTTCTCAAACAAAACTGGACTATCTGTAAAGAAAAACTTAACAAAACTCTCTGTCAATGGAAACGTCTCTCTTCTACTCTGTCCTTTAAAGGCAAAATTCTCGTGGCCAATCAACTAGCCGCGTCAAAGCTATTTCACAACTTGGCCGTTCTCTCTCCCCCCGAAAATGTCCTGAGCGAACTCCAAGACTTGCTGGTCGACTTCGTCTGGTCCCGGAAAAGACATTATCTTAAAAAAAAAAAAGCTCGGATTGACATACCTGTGGATTCGATCAGCCATGTTGTCAACATTCCTATCAATAGTTCTCTTCTCGAACATGCAGCTGACGATGGGAACATCTGTTCTCGGCTCCTCTCGTGCGGGATCAGGATCGTCCGCCATCTTCTCCACCCCTCCACCGGTCGCTGGCTGGAAGCCGAAGATTTGCCTTGTGTTTCCTCGAGAATCCGTCGTCCTTCCCTCCGCCTCATCGATAAGTGGCTTTACCGCCCTCCGCTCGTCTTTTCCGTCGCTCTTCGGCTTCTCCGGTCTGCTCTCTCCTCCAACCCCTCTCCGCACCGTCCCCTGCTTTCCGGACACCCCGATACCTTTCTCCATCCTACCCGACCTCAACGGACTGTCGCTATCTTCAAAGACTCTCTACGACATCTTCAACGTTTCTATCAACTCTCACCCTCCCCCCCACCGCAATCACCCACTGGCATCGACTCGGCTTTTTCAAGAACTGCAGTCTCTCCATCCCCTGGAATCCGATCTACAAGCTCCCTATTTCCAAGAAAGAAGGCGACGTTCAGTTCCGTCTGCTTCACAACTTCCTGTCCTCTCTCCCTGTTCTTCATCATCTCAACTCTGACATCTCCCCTTCCTTCGGATGGTGCGGAGAGGAAGGAACTGTCGTCCACCTTTTCATCCTGTGCCCTGCCATCCAACCAGCCCTCAACCTACTACATACCCTGCTCTCCTGTCTTCTTCCCGATCTCCGTCTCAACTTTGACCTCTACTGGATCCTGATCCCAAACGCCGGTAGTCGGGACCGGGACGCGGTCAAACTCGCAAATTATCTCATCGTCAGCCTCAAAAACGTCATCTACTGGTCCTATCGCTCTACTGCCTTCTCCGATCCCCTTCTCGTCTGGTCCCACCGCCTAAAATCAAAAATCGTCATCGAATATCACTATCACCGCTTGAACTCCTCTCTTAATCTGTTCTTCAAAAAATGGTATATTAACAACTCTCTTTTTGCAGTAGTTAACGACAAGATAACATGGCTGATCTAATCACTGTCTTCTTGCTTTTTTCTTCCTAACGGCCCAAGTCCGGGACGGCTGCTCGCTTTGTCGAGCGAGGGGATCCCACCGTCCCGTGACGCGGGCCTTTCTTACCCTATTGCTTCTTGTCGTAAATTGTGTTTGATCTATTATACTTCATAAACTTTGATTTGGATTATACTTCGGTTTAAATTCAGTGTGTCATAAAGTCTTTAATCATGTTATTGTGTCTTAATTTTCTCAATGTAATCTTTTATACCCAAAGTATGTATTTTTACTTGTGAATTTCTTTACCATGTTTAAATGGGTCTCCCCGGGAGTGGCTGTTCGTGCAAACGAAATGTGGTGTAATGCCTCTGCTCCTGGGTGGGACCCTCGAGTTTTTTTCTCCACTGTTTATCTGTTTCTTTAATCTAATTATACTTTGTAAGTTTGGTTTCTCATTAGTTTTTTGTTACTTATCGTTAAATGTTCCTTTTCCGTCTCATTTACGTATTATACTGTTCATACATTTCGTGTAATTTGTTTGCGCATTGTTATCAGCTTTTTGTTTTTCTTTGAAATTTTCCCTCCCCTCCCAGGATCGCCGTTGCGTGGATAGTCACCGCTGACCCAAAGGCGGGACGTTGTGCCTTGCGCACAGCCCACCTCGGCGGTCCTACCACTCCCGAACCGGGGATTCCCGACAGTGGGCGTTTAAGATGCCCACACCAGTGATGCCGGGATCCCCTTTCCCTCCCTCCCTTTACCCTTCTTCCCTCCCTTCCCTTTAATCCTGCCTTCGTTTATATCTACTAAACGAGTTACTATTGTGTGGAATTTTCGAAAAGCTTGTTTTCGTATTTATAAATTTCTCTGCGTATCTCTTTCTTTTTTGATTATCTTACTTTAACGTACATACGTATTTTATTTCTGTTCATCCAAGTGTACTCTGTGGTAAAATTCGTAGTCGGTTATTCCTGTCAGTACTTTCTTTTAGTTTAATTCTCATTGACAAATCTATTGTATGTCATTTTGTTAAATTTATTTTTGTTCATCGATTAATTTTTTTTTGTCCTTGATTACAAACTCTTGGTTACATTTGACATGAGTACAATTTTATTGTAATCCTTCTCGTCAATGATCTCGTTTGTATATTATTTTCCAATTAATGATCTTTTTGTACTTTAATTTGTGATTCTTGGTCTTCTTATGATTATTCAGTAACTTCTTGTTTGTATTCATTCTTCATTTGTATTTTTCACGTGATCTGTTTCCAACCTTATTTACGTGGCTTTTTCCATGTTTACAAATCTTTAGATAAATGTTATATTAACGACTCTCTCTTTACTGTGGTCAATTGTACGATAACAAGGCTCATCTAATCACTGTTCTATCCCCCTCCCCTCCCCTTTCCCTTCCAGGAGCTTGGCCACGGCAGTGGGCAGAATTGCCCATGTCCAGAGACGCCGGTGGCCTACTCCGCCCCTTCTCCCACCTCCCCTCTCTCAGCCTGGCCTGAGTCCGGGGCAGCTGCTCGCCTCGGCGAGACATGGGCCGTAGTCCCTCTGCCTCGTGACGCAGGCCCTCCACCTCTCCTTCCAGTAACCCTCCCTGAGCCACATAGAATATTTTCATTTGTTAATTTGTCAATAGTGTATATTTCCTTCCATGTATTGTACAATGTTCCTGACTAAATTTTGCTGCTGCTGTTTTTCTCTTTTGTTCACCCTACCTGTCTTCTTGTCAATTGTAATAATTTCAACTGTTAACAGTTGAAATCGGTTATATTGTATCTCTTAATACATTCTTCTGTTTTTTCAATTATGTTAAAACAAATCTTTTATCTGTAAATATTCTAATTTCTTGTAACTTATTGTATTTTTGTTCATTTCAATGGAACGAAATAAAGTTTCCATTTGAAAAGTCAAAAAAAGTCTTCTTCTTCTTCTAATCCCCTTTGTTTTGTACGTTTCTGCCACCACCCACTTCAGTCCCTTAGCAACTTTGGATCTTCATCAAACTTACATCAATGAAGGACCCTTGTCCAAAGATGTGCGTAGAACAACAACATCATGATGACGTCATCGAGTGATTTATTATTGATTTTTTAATATTTATTTTAGCCCATTGACTTTGTACACGTTTTCATGACTCTATTTTGGTGATTTGGCGATCTTCAATTGTAACCAAAGTTACAGCCAACAAAGACCCTGATGCAAGATTTATATCATATCACCTCATTTTTTTATGGATTTTGGAATATTTAGTTTTCCTCATACGTTTATTACACGTTTTCTACTACACACTGTTATCGAGCTTAATGAGTGAGTAGTCCCCAACCTCCACCGAGAATTACTACCAGAAGCAAAGAGACTAAATTTTTTCCTTTTTTCGATTACAAATATAGCCTAGAGTAAAAATATCAAGTAATATTTCAGAAAATGTTTTCGGTTAAAACGCAAATCACGTGACATAGATTTAAAGGAGCAGTTTTTCTACATGTGTTTTCAGCCCATTGTTTTTGTACATGTTTTCAGGGCATCGTTTTGGTAATTTAGCGATCTTCAATTGTTATCAGAGTTACAGCCAACAAAAACTCTGATACAAAAACACTAATATTATGGCGTCATGATGACGTCACCTTCTGATTTTTTATTGATTTTTGAATATTTTGTATTTCATATAGGTTTCAAACATATTTCTTGATCTGATTGACTGTTTAATAGGTGTGAATTCGTTATTTCCCCCAGCTAGAGAGGGTCCGAGAACAATATCGTCATAATGGCGTCATACGGTGTCGGCTGACGTTACATTAAAGGAACAAACTGCAAAGCCCTATAACTCCTGAAGGACACATCTGATTTGGTTGAAACCTTGCAGATATCTAGAAAGGGAAGGGCAATAGACACAAATTGACCTGACGTCATTACACATAACCAGTCACGTGACATTAAAGGTGCACTCTTTCAAGCAATGTTTCTTGTAAAGTACTTTTCTGATTGGCTTCAAACCTTGCATTTATCTTGAAAGGGGAGGGCTTCTGACGAATAATGAACTGATGAGCCGATCACGTCATCAGAAGACAAGTCACGTGACATTAAAGGTGCACTGTTTAAAGCCCTATATCTCCTGAAGTACATATCCCATTGGTTTCAAACGTTGCAGATAACAAGGAAAGAAGGTGTTTTAGCTGAAATTATACTTGATGGGAAGATGACATCATCAATTGAAGATTCAAATTATGTTTTATTCAAAGCACGTTTTTTCCCGAAATACATTCCTAATTGGTTTGAAAAACAGGACCCAAATAGTCATGATGACTGATTTACACCATTAGGTTTGTGGAGTAGATTGGTTGTTCAACTTAAATGGGATTCAAAAAGCCCTCTGTTCTGTTGGCGAACAGACAGATGACCTCTCGTTGGCTTTTTTGCAAATTTGCGAAAGGCATTCCTTTTGTTGGGTTGTTTTTGTTTTTGTTTTTTTGCTTTTTTGCAAGTTTCGAAATAGGCATTCTTTTTGTTCCGTTTTTTTCTTCTTCTGACCCAAATCCCCTTTGTTTTGTACACATTTCTTCCACCACCCACTTTAGTCCCTTAGCAACTTTGCATCTTCATCAAACTTATATCATTGAGGGACCCTTGTCTAAAAATGTGCATAGAACAATGACGTCATGATGACGTCATCAAGTGATTTAAAATTGATTTTATTCTATTTATTTCAGCCCATTGACTTTGTACACGTTTTCATGACACTATTTTGGTAATTTGGTGATCTTCAATTGTAACCAAAGTTACAGCCAACAGCTAAGATGCAAAGATACGTCCAAATTTATGATGTCATGATGACGTCGTCAAGTGATTTTTTTTTTATTGATTTTTCGATATTTATTTCAGCCCATTGACTTTGTACATGCTTTCGAGGCACTGTTTTCGTACCTTAGTAATCGTTGATTGTCGTCAAACTTACAGCAAGCACTAACTATAAATCGGAGATAATTCTAAAATAATAACGTCATGATGACGTCATTACCTGTTTTTTAAAATTAAATTTTGAATATTTGAATATTCTGTTAAATGTATAAAATCCATATAAAGTCAACCGTGGCCTCCCGCAACATTCTGTTTGCAGCAAGTGCCAGGATAAAACGTGGTCTTGAATTCGTCTCGTGTAGGTCAAATAACCCTTCCCTCCGGCTTATTGTTTAAAAGTGGTAAAAGCCATTAATTTTTTTCAACAGAATTTGTCTGTTGGTGTTAGTGCTGGGTTGAAACCATGCTTATATCTTGGAGAGGAAGTGCTTTAGGCAAATATTGAGCTCATTAAGTGATGATGTCATCAACAATTGCTTTTTTTCATAACGGACGTTATTGACATGTCAAATGTTATTAATTTTACCTGGATTCTACTTTATCTTTGATTAAAAAATGGGGCGTGACACCTGATGATCTGGGTGGGGACGTATTAAGTTATGAACCCCAAACAGGACGGGTGATGAAGTCAATGACAACACCAGACCCTTAACTTGCAGATTCAGCGTGACAAAGTATATATCATACAGTACAACTTCTAGTCACAGTTAAAAGTGAAATTCATTCATGCACCAAAATGTTCAGGGTAGTGCAACAGATGTCATCTATAGTGGTCCTGCAATCTTTGTCTTATATTTTGTACACAGAAAATGTGCAATGTGCAACCAATTACTGTTATGTTAGATATTATCAAAGAATTTCAGTTTTTTAGAGTGACAATGCATATTTATCATTATGCAACTAAAGCAGGGTTTGCAGACCGATGTGAATGGAGAATACACTCTTTAAGGCCCCGTATCTCCTGAAGTACATGTCCGATGGGGTTCAAATCTTGCAGATATCTTGAATAGAGAGTGCTTTAGAGGAAAATTGACCTTATGTGGTGATGACGTCATGAGGAGACAAGTCACATGACATTAAAGTTGAACTCTTGAAGGTCCTTTATCTCCTGATGTACATGACCAATTGGTTCAATTCTCGCAGATATCTTAAGAAAGGGGTGTTTTAGAGGAATATTGACCTCATGTTATGATGACGTCATCAGAAGACAAGTCACGTGACATTAAAGGTGCACTCTTCAAAGCACTATATCTCGTGAAGTACATATTTGATTGGGTTCAAACCTTGCAGATCTCTTGAAAAGGAAGAGTTTTAGACAAACATTGACCTGATGTGGTAAGGATTTCATCGTGTGACTGGTCACGTGACATTAAATGTACATTCTTTACAAGCCTATATCTTGTGAACTACATGTCTGATCGGGCTGAAATTTGGTAGATAGATTTGGCAAGTGTTATACACAAGGTGACGTCATGTAAAGGGCAAAAACTTTTATTCTTTATATCTCATAATGTCCAAAAGGGTTAAATTAAAATGTGGTAGTATCTCAAATGAAGGAATGCCCTTTCTTAAGAAGAAAAGAAAATGCGAAAAAGCCCTTTGCTCTGTCAATGAGACAGACAAAACCTCTAGTTTTCTTCTTCCTCTTCTGGCCAAAAGCCTATTTGTTTTGTGCGCGTTTCTTCCACCATCGACTTTGGTCCTTTTGCAACTTTGGATCTTCATCAAACTTATATCATTGAAGGACCTACGTTCAAAGATGTGCATAGAACAATGACGTCATGATGACGTCATCATGTGATTTAGTATTGATTTTTTAATATTTATTTCAACCCATTGACTTTGTACACGTTTTTGAGGCGTCATTTTGTTTACTCAGCTATCTTTGATCGTCATCAAAGTTACACCAAGGAAAGACCTTGGGACAGAGATGATACTAAAATAATTACGTCATGATGACGTCATCAAGGGAGATATTATTAAATATTAAATATTTAGTACTCTGTTAAAATTTAAAAATCCATATAAAATCAACTGTGGCTTCCCGCAACATTATTTTGCGTCAAGTGCCAGAGTATACATTGACCTTCAATTCATCTTGTGTGGGTCAAATCACGTAACTTTTCCTTCCGGTTGAAACCGGAAGTAGGCTTATTGTATAAAACTGGTAATGGGTATTTAGTTTTTTACTATGGAATTAGTCTGTCGGCGTTAGTGCTGGGTTGAAACCTTGCTTATATGTTAGAAAGGAAATGCTTTAAGCAAATATTGAGTTCATTTAGTGACATTAAAGGGGCACTATCTAAAAAGCTGAATCTCCCCAAGTATATGTCCAATTGCGTTCAAACCCTTCAGATATATAGAAACGGAAGAGATTTGGACAAATGCTGTCCTGATATGATATTGACGTCATCAGGTGAGAACTCACTTGACATTAAATGGGCAAGATTTAATATGCTATATCTCCTGAAGTATATGTCCAATTGGGTTCATACCTTGCAAATATCTTGGACAGGGTGTGCTTTAGGCAAACATTGACCTCATCTGATGAAGACGTCATTAAGTGACAAATCACGTGATATTAAAGGTGCATCCTTTAAAGTACTATATCTCCTGAAGTACATGTCCCATTGAGTTGAAACTTGGCAAGTGTTTCGAAAGGGAAGTGTTATAGACGAAATTGACCTTATTTGATGATGATGTCATCAGATAATCATGTCACGTGACATTAAGGGGGCACTCTCCCAGGCGCTATGTCTCTTGAAGTGCATGTATACTGGGTTCCAAACTTGAACCTTTCTCGGCATGATCAAATCGTTTCACCGAGAGGTTTATCACGCGACATAACTTTAAAGTTGCAGTCTTTCTCCATAGATTTTCTGCACTTTTTCAATAACTAGACTTCCACGCTGTTCTCAACCTGACTCGATGGATGTTCGATCAAGATTCTTAGCCCAACAGCTCGATAGGGTTTAGAAATAAAAAATTATCCTGATGGTGTCATCGAGTTATTTATTATTGAATTTTGAATATTAAATTTTTTGCAATAGGGTTTGTACACTTTTTGGTGAGTCAGCAGTCCTCAACCTCGACCGAGAATTACGACCAGAAGGAAAGAGAAATCAGACTGATTTTTCCCTTTTATTCGATTACAAATATACGCCAGTCGAAATATCAAGTAATATTTCATAAAAATGTTTCAGTTTAAACGCAAATCACGTGACATGAACTTATAGGATCAGTTCTTCTGCATGTGTTTTTAGCCCATTGACTTTGTACATGTTTTCAAGCCACCACTATGGTAACTTCCCGATGTTTGATAGTCATCAAAGTTACAGCCAACAGCCAATAAGACCTTGATGGAAGAATTATTCCAGATTGATGACGTCATGTTGTGATTTTTTTTAAATAATTTGTTTCAATTTATTTTCCCCATTTAACAACTTGAAATCCGAAACAGCTCTGTGGTTGTTGCTGTAACAACAACCACCTCTAGTTTGATTTTGAGACTAATGACGACAAAGTGAGTTTGTTGTGTACAGACAAGGACAGTCCACTCTTGGGAATCCAAACCGAAGACTTTTACAGAGATTTGTCACAACAAGCCGAAGAATACGACTTGTCTGACTAGCCCCTAAACCACGACCCGAGAAACAAAACGTCATTGGTAAATTTAAAGACGAGTCTATAGGGAAAGTGATCAGCGAATGCGAGTGCATCAGACCAAAAATGTACTTCATTTTAACTACCAACAGTCTAAACAGTCTCAAAGTTGTAACAGCTAAGGGCACCCTTTTATATTCTCTGGTTCTCATATCGTTTTGACTGGAAGGAGGGTTGGTTAGTAGACAAAAAATCAAACTCCTGAACAAAATTCTATGCTGCTGCCCTATAGATGCCCGAATGAACCAGGCACTATGCATACCTTGCTTGTTTTCATATTGAGTACAATGAGTGCCTTTGATTCTAGCTGAGCACAGAGACATATTTCTATTGGTGAACAGTACAATAAATTTTCGAGAAATAGTCATGGAACTTCCGAAACTGGTTGCAAAAGAAGTTTCATGAAGTGGAACCAAATGTCGTAATAAAACAAAGTTTAAATATGAACCTTATGTGACAAACATGCCAGACAAACATAAACGTGAGCAGCAGAGGCTGCCTTGACATGATGAAGGAGGTCCGACAGCAAAACTAAATTTATCTCATTCTCGATCTACTGTGAACTAATAAGTCTGTGGGGCAGTGTATGGGGGGTTGTGTGCCTTTTTCCAATTTCAATATTTACGTTTTTCACACTTTTTTATGATTTCATAAGAACAACGTTAGAATATTTTGGTGTCACATTTAGTAGGGTATGTTTTAACCCATATCGGTAGCCAGAAAAAAAATCACACTTGACTTTAACAAGTTTTTTTGAATGAATGCCGCTGCGGTGCAATACCGCTATCGACGTTGAAACACGCCTCACCTCATTTTGAGTTAGTATCAAGACACCCTTGTGGCGTTCCTGTGCAGTGTGTGCGTTTTCTATGGCGCTCTGTACCTCTTGTATGTCGTGCATTGGGTGCGGTACGGTATTGCTCGTTCTGGTATTGATGCAGCACCGTAGATTTCGACAGTCGCTGTGTTCATGTTTGGGCCAAAGCGTATCACTCGTCATTTTTGGCGCTATTTTTGTACAGGTCATCATATCTTGCTTTTATGTTTTTAAGCAAGATCCTCTTAGCAGGGTCGGTAAAAAAAACGGTTTTTTTAGAATTTAACAGGGCTGCCCTAAGTACGTGGAGAATACAAGAACTGTTGATCGTGACCAATGAAAGAAGAGCCAATGATAGATCAATGATATATCAGATACTTTATGGTTATAGAAGCTGCAATAATCTATCAGACCGTCACCCTCGCATGTTACGTTTCTAGAAAATAATCAGGGGGCATTTTGTCACATTGTTGGTGGTAAAGTTCAAATCAGCCACCAGCCAAATTCCTTTAACTTTTTCACTTTCGCGTCATGTCCTTTAACAAAAGTCAAGTGCAAAACAGTTGTGTCATTGTGTTTTTCTCGCCAACCCACCCAATAAAAGTATTTTTTTCCATCGGGGTAGTTGGTTTCATTGAGTGTTTTTATTTTAAGACCAGGAACTCGTTTCTCTGAGATCATCTGGTTCATGATTCTTTGATCTGGCACCCATGTATTAGAATTTAGCAATCGCACCCACTCTCTCACAAAACGCAAAGTATTGTTTGTTCGTCTATAATAAGCAAACCCGTCACAAAACGCAGATACGTTATCTTTCTCGTTATGCATGGCGATGTCGAAATTCCCTTGGAGGTCTTTGAAGGGATCTTTGAACCAGAAGGTATCCGAGTCCACGAAAAGTACGTTGCTTCCTTTTTCGAGCAGGGAGAGGACATAGTGCGGACGCCTCCTGACAAACTGAATGTATTTTGGCGAGTCAAACATGAGGCTTTTGGATTCGGTAGCTCCTAACTCAGATCTCTGGACGTGCAAGCCCTGCTGGGATTTCATTCTCTTGGTCAGGTTTTGGTACGAAAGCTCATCTTCAGCAATGATTGTGATGTTTGGGCAGGCCCGTGCTCTCTTGACACTCTCCAGCATGTTCTCGGTCACGTCGAGGAAGCCAGCGTTTGTCGTCACTAACACGATCGTGCCCGACCATCTCTCTATGTCGGCCTGCGTACACGGCGGCGAGCGTGAGGGGGAGACACGGTTCATCGCCAGTCCCCGGAGTGATGTGTGTGACGCACTAGCATTAGGAAGTGAAGCCCTATCCACGGCCTCGTGACTGGGTGGGCTTGTCTTTGCGACAACATATTCAGCCCGCCTCGCACGAGTAATCCGCCAATCTGAGAATAGAGCATTGAATACAGGTCTGTCAACTGCCGGACGCTCCTTTCTACGCTACGATTGCCGGTAGTTTTTCCTCGACCTTGAGCATAATACTTTATCAACACGCACGAGAATTAAAGATTCCTTGCTCATATACCAAACACTAACACCATCAACCATTCAAAGGGGAAAATTAAATCCATCAAATCGAAGTTAGAAGTTAAAAGGGAATGAAGAAGACCATTCGAATTTATGGAACCTCGCATGTCCCTGTACGTCCAAATGCTGCACTTGTCTGTCTACTGTCTGACTTGCAGAAAAATTGTTAATTTTAGCCTACAAGACCACTCTTCGGTACTTACAAATGAAGACGGCGAAGAAAGATAAGATGCCACAGAAGAAAGACTTTCTTAACATTCTTGAAGTCATCGTTTTTTGTACTTTACTCTGCCAGAGATAATAGAAAAACACCGGCGTGATCAGAATACAATATTAGCAATGACGACAAACGCAAAGTGACTTTCCTCAGGATAGCCTACTCAAATTATTTTATAGCAAAACACATGCAGCATGATCTCTGTAGTTCACCAGTTAACAGTCAAGTGGATGTAAAAAAAAAGCACGTAGCTAGTGCGAGAAAGTGCGTAATTAGATGAGCCTTTTCAGTAAGTGTGGGCTTGTGAAGTACTCATGCGTGCATATAGTCAATACTAAGGGGAAGACGTCACTGGCTGGGTTTATGTATTTTACTTGCTTCATTTTATTTATTTACTTATTATGTTGGCACTAACAATGTCAATAGTTTACATAATTTTGGAGCATGCGTGGGGTTGCGCTGCTGGTTCCTCAGCTCAGACAACAACAGGGGTTTCGCTTGCCGCTTATAAAACATCACAACACCAGAGAAACAGGGGTCCAGTCGCTGGAGATTTACTGATCGTCACTAAATTTGATTTAAAATTACGTTAAGATAAATCACATATATCACATGCACGGGAGGAGGCAAACAGTGTTGCACCAACCGGCTTGGCTTGAGGTTTACTAGACGCCATTATGAACAAACCAGCTTCACTACCATAGACTCCGGCGTAATTTCTAGCCGCAGGCAAGTAATTCAGATCCTGCTTATCTCTGGGCAAATAACTTTACGGTAAGTACACGAGAGCCTCTACTGACCCAACTTGTTAACAATCAAGCTAAAAATCATAATAAATCGTTTCCCCACGCATACCATGGACAATATACATTGACAAATATTGTGAATATAAAAGTAACGAGCAACTAGTGACGAGAAAACAAGTGTTATACTACAGTCTGTTAAACTTATTTGACTATAGAAACATCAGAAATGACAGCATCGGGGTCTGAAGAAGCTGGAGGGTCTGGATTAAAATCGACGGTCCATGTCTCATCGGGAGTATACTTAGCAGGTCATGTCTGATGGCGACAGCTCTAGATTTGTCTTGACTCAAAACACCTTCAAATCTTCTAGCTCGTCGAGTGAAACAGAAATTGCTTGGCGAGGTGCAAAATTCCTTCAAGAACTTGGTTATAAGAGAATATGAAACCACAACGTCGTATCGCTATGAAAAAGTTACCCTTATCTGATAAATACGGTGATGACACACAACTAGAGATCCTGGATGAGATATACAAGTATTTGCCCCGTCTCACACTGTACAGGACAAACACACCACTTGCAAACAAAGATTCAAACCCCATTCCCCGACGAAGACATTGCAGAGAAAGCACGCAGAAGGTATGCATACAGTATTTTTTTTATTTTTTTACATTTTTTTTAATGATCTCAAAGAATAAACTTTGCGTGTTTTAGCTGATAGAGCGCAAAACAAACTCAACAGTTGCATTTGTGTGTGATCAAGCTAGATTGAAGGGGTTATACTCTAATCATTCCTTGAGAGTAACTGTTGCTTCAAGATTGTACCAGCAACAGTTTGACAAACAGCTCCTTTACGAGACCACCGGTAATCGTTCATCTACTGTACAATCATCGAGAGAACAACAGATGCACAATCGGAGGCCACAAATCTACAGCAAACAGTAGGTTCGTTACAAATCAACAGCAAATTGTAGGTTCGTTACAAATCAACAGCAAATTGTAGGTTCGTTACAAATCTACAAAAACTGTAGATTCGTTACAAATCTACAGCAAACTTTAAGTTCGTTCCGAATTTACAGTTTGCTGTAGCTTCGTAAGTATAATATATACTTTGAACAATAGTGTGGCGTCACAGAAATAGTTCAACATTTCATAATGCCAGCTGCATTAGTGCCTGCTGGGTATAAATGCGCTGGCATCTGGATACGAGACAGTTTAATAAATTCCTATTTGGTCAAAAATCTGTGCGTCGCGGAACTCGCCACGCGCTCGCCAAGTCCATATAAGGAGATTCTTCCGGACTGCTTGACAGGGAATATACCATAAAATGGAAGGGGGTGTTGAGGAAAATGAAGTGAAATTTGGGAACAACATCATCGGAAATCTATCGTATTTTTACTTTCTCGGAATAAAACGGTATTTATGAATGGGAATAAATGTCTGTTTGGTCGGTCTTACACTAACGTTTCAGCCGGTGTAGAACGTGCGTTTAAGACAAGCGTAGAACATATTTATTCCCTATTAAATTATGTCATCCATCGCTTACGCCAAAAATAATACTGCCTTTTGTAAGTATAGGCTACGGCCCAAACGAGCCATTATATTTCAGTCACATTCAACGACTGAGAATAAGAATAGCGTATTGAAAGCTGTTCATACCCACCTCACGGAGAGACTTCAAAGGAAAACTGAGAGCACTAGTTGTATATGCTGGAAGCGTAGACCTACAACATTGATTCGATATATATATGCTGGGTGCCCAGGGTTACCGTACCAGCTGACGGTCACCACTAGAACCTGTAGGTTTCAAATTATAACCTCGCTGCTCAAAAGATTGAAATTAAATTCACAAATCAATGCAAAAATATATCAAATAAAACGGGCACTGTTGGAGGTTTTAAAAAGATATGGCGCCATGTACATACAACAAATAAACGCGCATCGATTTACTATGGTGGCCCTGAAGGTACATAAAAATTCACAACTCGTCGCAAATATTTGTGCTACTTAATGCAATTGCCTTTTAAGGATCAATGAATTATTTAGAATTGAATTGAATTGAATTGAGTTGAGTTGAGTCGAGTTGAGTTGAATTGAATTGAATTGAATATTTACGACTAGTCGTGAATATTTCCGAGATGTAATTTTTTTTCATCACGAGTGTCCAATAATTTTCCATACGTTTAGAGGGTAAGTGCGCTAATAATTAAACGGCAAATACATTATTATAAGTGCCTGCCTGACCTGACCTGGCCCCGAGCATTCTGTATGCACAGCGGTGCAGTAACCATGCACGTGTATTATATTGCATGGTTGTCCACGTGCGATGCCAAGTGGACAGTGGAATTATGCATTGGGAAAGGAACAAGGTTATTGGGAACCGACAGGTCTCAGAAAAAAAAAGATTTGCTTTCCACATGGCTTGTTCCACCTGTTTCCGAGAGCTAGGTCTTCACCACATTGGAAATACGCGAAGACGGTCTTAGAAAGCCTTTGCGTGCCAGTGAAACGGTCCCATTCTCCAGCGTGCTCCGGTTTCCAGAAGAACGCGCTGGATAATTAAGCACGTTGCCGCAACGGGCCCATTTATCAGGTGTGCTGATTTTTTACTTATTGTTTCAGGGCCCAGGATATTTTGATTTGGCAGCTACAGTGAAATTTGACTTGAGAAAAGTGTATCTGGCTCAGCATTTCATAGTACTTAACACTTATCTTTTTTCCAAATACCATGTCAATTATCAGGTGTATAGTGTTATCATTCAAGACAGATGTTAATTTCAATGTTTGTTTCAAATTCATTGCGCCCGCTTTTTAATAGCATTTTATAAGTACATGCATACCTATCTACCATAATACTTTGAAACGATATTGAATTATGCACAACTTTGTAGGCTGACTATTTCTGATTTAAATTTGCTGGCTTGCTAATGGTTACTTCCCACTTTTGCACTTTTGTCTCCATTTAGATCAAAAGACATGGCAGAACCCATAAGAACAAAAGAGAGGCATCAAAACAAGCTTCGACTTATGAATTAAATGGCAAACATCAACAAAAGAAACATTAAGAAAAATCCTAAAGAACCAGTTATGAGAGGGTCCTAGATAGAGTGCGTCAAAGAGCTGAATATTGAGATGAAGAGTGCATACCAATGTGGGCGTCTCTTTGCGAAGTGACAGTAGGTGTGTTGAGGCCCAAAAGTGCTTTATGGCATGCATTATGCTATATGCTCTTATAACTAACAGCATACATCTCACAAGGGCAAAACAACAGAAAGGTGTTGCTCGCAAAGATGCCTCACAGCCCAAGCGAGAGAGAAGGCTTCCATCTGTGGTAGCCATACAGTCACATCCAGATGGTGCAGAATCATCAACACTGGTAGACTCACACGGTCACAAACACCTACGTTTGATAGGAGTAAGTGATTCTTCTGCCAAAGTCAAATATTAGGGCATAATCTTGTTGAATGTCGTTCTGCCAACATCCGAGAAAAATATATCCGAAATCACCAGAAACTCAGACAATGCTCAATGGAAGGTTAACTATGATGTTGTGAGTAAAAATGATGCATTATCAAGAGATATAAAGTATCACAAGATATGTGTGACGCGGCAATGGAAGCAAAACTGTGTTCCACATCAGAGAGTTTAAGAGCAACACGAAGAAGAAACAGTTGCTTTCATAGTTGCTAAAATGCAGTTTTACACCCAGCTCAACGACAGTATATCTTCTGGTGAATATATCCCCGTCACCGAGGCATTAGCTACAATAATATTATGGAGGAACACAATGTGACTGGCAGAATAATGTCAAGGAAGAGGCTGAAGGAGAAGATTAAAACACACATAGAAAAGATAGAATTCACACGTCCAAGAAATTGTTTTACGCCAACCCTCATTCACTCGACAGTAGCAAAAGCAACAGCTGTGGATGTTGCAGCACACAAGAATGGTATCGAGGAAGTGCAAATAATATTCCAATGTGTACAAATAATGCGCAAAGACATCGAGCAAGCAGAGAAATGGACATTTTGTGGATCCCTAAAAGCAACAAACGGTCCATCTGAACTAGATATATTATTAAAGTAGATAATACAGGGCCACACTGTTCTTCAGACAAAACTGCGTGCTGACACAATCGAAACCATTTTTTTTTAACTCTGAGGCCATCTTGGATTAGACTATAGTTATGTTTTGAATTAAGAATTCGTTGAACCTTAAAAATGGATTAGCACAAAGGATTTAAGGAAAAGAAGACTTAATAATGAGTAAAATAGTATGTTTTTTTACGTCAAATTTCAAAATGGCTGCCACCATATCAAGATGGCCGCCATAAAAATAAAAACTGTATTTTTTGGATAAGTATGTGATATATGTATTGGAAAAAATCTGGCTTTGAAGAATCTACCCTAAAAGCCAACTCAATCACATAAGATAAGAGTGATTAAAGCAATATTCACCTTCCTCGTCTGAGCTTCTTTGGCACGAGCGGTGAACCACCACCTCTTTCCAAGCTCGCAACAACAGTATCCTTGTTTCTTATTAAGTTAACTTGAAAGTTCCTGTTTTCATTTTGAAACCAGACGAGAGATTATATTGCGGTATTGCTTTGATACGATCTGCAAACGGTGTTTAAGCGAATATTGTCCCCCAGATACATTTTCGTGTGCGTGTCACGTGACGCCATATTTATAACATATAACTCAATCCTGAATGCATCGCCCACTTACAAACTACTGTTCGATGTATAAATGTAAAACTGAACTTGATCATGCTTTCCTCCCCCTCCCTCTCTCCCTCCCCCCTCTCTCCCTCTCTCTCCCCCTCTCTCTCTTTGAAACTGTTTTAGATGGTTTCTGAATGGCTGAGTTCGTTACAACCCAAATTACATGGATTTCAAACAATAAACAGCGCCCACAAATGCAATAATTATACTTCAACACCTTCAATTTGCTGTTGCACTTAATAGTCGCTGTTGTAAGGGTGCTAGGAATTTAATGGGCTTAAAAAGGCTTTTCGACTAGCTTGCTTTTTAAGTATGAATTAATCCACGATATATATGTTTCATGAGTATGGGACGTACTGTCTGGAACAGAATATCACACCACAACGGCAAAGTTAATCATAAACATTATTTACGCATCATATGACTGATAATGTATCCGCACTTGAACTTTGGAACAAAAACAGCATTTAACTTTCTGTACCACATATTCGCTTTGGCTACACAGGGATATGCACAAACAGGTACACTTGATACATGATACAATAATGGTCCAAAAGTCAAAGTAAAATGCGGAGTAGAACGCAACATGAAAATCCTTGAAAACTGTGTTATCGCAAGGTCGTATCTGGTGTATGTTCTTTACTCGTATTAACATTAGCACACCACATTAAAGTCACCTGTTGTGCACAGTATATGTACATGTATATGGGTGTTTGGGCCCCCTTTTCTCCCTGTTGCCAGGGATGATATCCGTAGAAAATCAACTTTTCCTAGAAAACCTTCAGGTGCGTGCATCTCGGAGAGCAGCACAATTCACTATAGACTGTTATTAATAAAATTAAAAAGTTATGAACTTTTTCATCAAAATGTCTGAGTGTAATATTACATATGGATAAATTTAGCTTGATACAAAGTTTAATGGCCCAGGTATAAGGATTAAACTAAAGATTTCTGTACGGCGAATATTCTCTACGGTGACACATTTTAACGAATTTCAACAAGGGGTATCATCTACACATACTCGGTGCGCGTGGCATTGTCCCTAAAGAATCATTCTCTTCAGATATTGGTATTTCTAATAGACCGGATTAAGCTAGTGGTTACAGTCCACACGATATTGTAGTCGAGTACAAAGTGTCATCAAAATATAATTAGGAGGGAACAAACCTGACGTACATGGGCGCATGATGGTACACGCACAAGGGTAAGATCACATAGTAAAACTAGAGGTTTATGGTTGTAACAACAACCATAGAGCTGTCTCGGATTTCAAGTTGTTTTTAATTGGGAAAAATAAAATATAAAAAAATCATTTTAAAAAACTAAAGGTGACGTCATCATGACGTCATCAATCTGGAATAATTCTTGTATCAAGGTCTTTGTTGGCTGTAACTGAAAACAATCACAGATGTCAAAGTTACCATAATGGTGTCTTGTAAACATGTACAAAGTCAATTAAAAAGGCATGCAGAAAAATTGCTCCTTTAAGTGCATGTCACGTGATTTGCGGTCAAACTGAACAAAATTATGAAATATTACTTGATATTTTAATTCTTAGGTATATTTGTAATCGAACGAAACGGAAACTTTATAGTCTGATCTTTCTTTCCTTCTCATAGTAATCTTGAGCTGAAAATGAGGACTAGTCAGTCAGTTTTTAAGTCGAAAAACATATACAAAACCTATGGAGAAAATTGAAACTATAGAGTCTGAAAAAAATAGAGGCCATCTGTCTGTTTGCCAACAGAACAGAGGGCTTTTTCGCTTTTTCTTTTTGAACAACGAACCTACTGCACAAACCTGAGGGTGTAATTATTTCACATCATGACCATTTGGGTCCAGGGTTTCAACCCAATCAGGCATGTACTTCAAGAAATAACATGCATGTACATGCATGTAAGAATACATGTACATTTACTATGTAATTTAACTCCTCGTCTGGTGACGTCATCATCACATGAGGAAAATCTTGGACTACAACACTTTCTTTTCTTGTTATCTGCAAAGCTTCAACTCAATGATTTATGCACTTCAGGAGATAGAGGGCTGAATTTTTTAGGTCACAGGACTTGTTAGCTGATGACGTCATTATCACATGAGGTCAAATTTGCTGAAATCACTTCCTTTCCAAGATATCAACAAGGTTTGAACCCAATTGAACATACACTTCAGGAGATACAGACTTTTAAATAGTGCACCTTTAATGTCACATGACTCGTCAGCTGATGACATTGTCATCTCATGAGGTCAGTCTCCGTTTATAAACCTACCCTTCCTAATTATCTGCAAGGTTTCAACCGAATCAGACATGTACAATACAAAATACAATACAAAACATTATTGTTATCGCAGAAAGAGCCCAGGTTAGAGATTTTACACATTTGTCCCTTTTGGCGTTCCATAGAATGCGATCTGCTCTCGGCAGCACGTGCTCGACATTTTGCAAGGTCCTGAATATATGCCCTACGCACTGTGAGCTGCCGGCCACATGTTACAGGTAGATATTGAGCCGAATGGGATTTTCGAGTTCGCAAATATTGTAAGGGGGTTTTCGTCGTTGGCGCTTCCTCTTTGTGAAGAAGTACACCACTTATGCACTTCATGCAGTTGACTTCAATGTTTTAGCTATCATCTAATGAGCAATTCATGCTTAACAGTGAAACTTATCTTTTTCTATATGACTCCAGATGGCGCTGTCCACTTTTCTTGGAATCAGGGGATTCATGAGTCTTTTGTAGTGACATCTTGCCAGAGAATTTTACCTGTTTTTTCAACTGTTATTCTGTGTTACCAGATTCCTGAGACATTCCATTGTTACAGGCAATATTTCTCCCCATATTTAGCCACAGTCGTGTAAGTCCAGCTGTTCTTGATGTAATTTTCTCGATATTTTCGTAAGGCAATCTGACTTGTTATTACCATCCCAGGGTGTTCCAAGTTACTATTTCATTGATCGCTTGCCATTGTTAAAGTGTTAGATAGTTCTTTAAGTTTGATCTTAGATAACCTTAGATTGCTGAATGATATGCTATGACTTTCTAGATTCAAGACATTATAGTATTCCACTGCCTTTATCAGTTTTTAGTGAGTGGGCAATACCTATTTCTTGTCTACAACCCGCCATTGTTAGGATGGAACGATCCCCATTCCCATGACTCATCGGGATCTATAGATACACGTTCAGTGGTTTAACTGTTTCTCTATTGCTCTTTAGATGCACCTTGTGATGTTTACAAGAGTTGTGAAGGCTTTCTTGTATTTTTGTTACAGCTTTACCGTGGAACAAAGTCAGTGTGGATACCGGAGCCTGACCTTCGGCCATAATTTTTCTTTGTTCTTCGGTTGAACTTTCTGGTTGAAATTAAGTTACCGCCCCCGTCCGGCTACACTTTTATGTAGGCCAGAACAGTAATCTTGATCCGAAGTAAAGGACTACTCGTTCACTGGTGTCAATTAGACAAACGTATGTAGCCCACACAATCCAAACAACCAGGACAAGTATTTCTCAGATTAAACTTCACACTTTAATTCAACCTTGATTTCCTCTGGCAACAGTAAATCACTTATAATTATGCAGATTTGGAATTAACACTTGTAAATGTATAACAATACAAAGCAAAGGTCAAACAGTAGTAAAACCGATGACAATGATAACAATGACAACAAGATAACAATGAGCGCTCGATACACACACACAAGATATAGAATATGTAGATCTACACAGTTTTCACCAAGATCTTGGATTTCAACCACAAATGGTCAGTTCTCTTAAATTCAAAAGGATCCTGGCTGGTCCAACACCAGCACTGCAACTGTTCAGTTCCCTGATCAGGTAGGGCCAGTATGCAGAGCACAGATGTCTGAAGCCTACGTTCAGAGTTGAAGATGCAATAGACGTCTTTGGAGGAAGAAGTCCACACTGGGCTGATCACGGAACTCTCCAATCAGGTCAAAAACTCCCGAGTGCACAATCCAACGGTACTGTCTGGCACACCTGGGCTAAGGAAGAGGAGCTGAATGTGGGAGTTGTCCAATACTTCTCTCGGGTCAGCGCACTGGGCCTGAGAGTAAACAAATTTGAACCTAATATACATGTAACATTTTCTGGTGGCTCAATTACATATCCTGTCACATGCAACATGTGAAGCTTGTTCACAAACACTAGACACTTCTAGATTCCACTGGTAATCATATTTACTTTAATAGTAAATCAGCTTGGGAATTATTACCTCTTGGCATTTTCCACAAATTTCCAAAGAGATATGTTCCTCACAACATTCTTAATTTGAGAAACAAGTATTACGTTATGCAAATTATAGATCTTGCCGGTATGGTATCCCTTTAATGCACAATATTCACCCATGAGTTACGTATGTCCCCATGTATATGCAAAATATCCCCCACAAACATTATTGGTTTTCTCATCCAGATAGTTAAGTCCCATAAGTAGGCTTACAAATATTAAATTTCCCCCTGTTACAGACCTATATTGTTCGCAAATATGATGGTTTTACTTTCAGATTTCAATTACAGGCTTATTGACAAAATCCCCCTAGGTTGAGTAATGTATGCATAGCACTGAACTGTTATGGTACAAGCACATGGCTCCCAAACGACTATTTTTCTATCATCAAAGTTTGGCCTTACCTGAGAGCCAGTAGCTACTTGCAGTATCCCTGGAAGCAATGATTATTAAACTCAGGAATGCGTAATATAGGAAGTGATTTTGGCCATTAAATTACAATTTTAGGCCCCTTTTGTTTTCCTGCCGGTCGCTTTCCGAAGGAAAAAGATGGCTGCATCCATGAGCTTTTTCTGCCTCTCTCTCAGTGGTCGCTTGAGGGCGCTATGTATATTTTGGGCTGGGCTACACCCTCCCCTTCTAGACATGCTGGATTGTCCCGATCCTGTCCCTTCTCCCAGTTCCAAAAATAGTGTCATAAAGTGTTGGGACTAGATTCCCAAAGGTAGAAGATGTCACTACATAAGTTCGGGTAGGTTGACCCAGTGTATCATATGTGAACCTCTGTGGTGGTTTTCGCTCTCTAGATGGACGTGCACTTTCCATATTCTCACGACTCAAAGGATGTGTATCTGTGTTAGGGCTAGGCCCTGATACAACAGGCATATTGCCAACATCATTTTCGGTTGAGCCACTCTCTGTGTTTGAGCAAAGAGAGCCATCCGCATTAGAGGCCACACCAGAGCCAACCACAGGTCTGAGAGAACAAAGATCATGCTCAGCAGGTTGAGCTGAGGCATCTGGTTTTGCACTACCATCGTCTGAGATGTCATCTTTGTTAGACAAGCTTTCCTCTACCACAGGACCTAACTGTTCTGACTCCTGACGTTGACCATCAGATGACAGCTCATTCTCCTGTGTAGCCTCCTTGTGGACTTCATCACAAGGGTTTTGTTCAGCTTCTGACATAGGACTCGTTCCTGGGAACGTGTCTGAAGGAACAACATTAACACATGGTTTGTCTCCACTCTCCTGGTCACAGGAAACCCCAGACTGCTCGACAAACTCTTGGTCAGATTTACCCTGCTGTTCACTTGGCTCTGCCTCAGACTCCGAGGACTCTCTCACTAGCGGAGCACTACAGGGTTGATCATCTGGTGATGGCAAGGCAGATCCCATCAAGTCACATGCATTCTCATTAAGGTCCAAAGAAAAGGTTTGAGGAACAAACTCCTCAGCATACGGACTCAGAGCTGAATCAGAAGTAGTCTCCTGGGTGCCTTGCTCTCTGGGTGTGTCTGGTTCAACACCTATCAGATCTTCTCCCAAGTTGGTAAGTGGCTGAGGCTGGTGAACAATTGTGGTTGCCTCATCCTCCTTTGGCCAAACAGTAATTACTTCAGGCTCGTCAGACTCAGAGTCAGACGGGTCGGCCTCCTTGGAAGAAATCAGAGATGGCTCATTCATTCCCAACTGCCGTGTGCGTGGCCGGTCTGCCTTCCTTGGAACAGGGGTGGGACTCATCTCTCCCGTAAGCAGGCCAATAGGAAGAATCATGTTTCTGTGGAGTGTCTTGATTGGTCCAGAACCAATCTCTGGTTTAAGCTGATAGACTGGGATACTGTCATTGTGACGACCAACAACAACATAAACCTGCTTACCCCATTTGTCAGCAAGCTTGTGAGTGCCCTTAAGGCCAACATTCCGTATGAGAGCTCTATCTCCCTTGTGGAGCTCATTACCTCTCACTTTTGCATCATATCGACGCTTGTTGGCTGCTGCTGTCTTAGCAGACTCCTCGGATACTAGTCTATAGGCACTCTCCAAATTTTGTCGCAACTGTTGTACATACTTGGAGTGATCGCTATTAGCAACACCATCAGGGGATGTGCCAAAACAAAGGTCTATGGGGAGGCGAGCCTCCCTGCCAAACATAATGTAGTACGGGGAAAATCCTGTACTATCATTGCGGGTACAGTTATAGGCATGTACCAGAGAACTTACATACCTACTCCAGTTTGGCTTGTCCTCAGTTGGCAGAGTACCCAACATGCTAAGTAAGGTACGGTTAAATCTTTCTGGCTGGGGGTCCCCTTGCGGGTGGTAAGGTGTCGTTCTTGATTTCTGCACACCAAGGAGGCTTGTGAGCTCTTTAATGAGTCTATTATCGAACTCACGTCCCTGGTCTGAATGAAGTCGTGTTGGCAGGCCATAATGTAGGAAGTACTTCTCCCACAGCAATTTTGCCACAGTTCGGGAAGACTTATCCCGAGTTGGGAATGCTTGCGCATAGCGCGAAAAGTGGTCAGTTATGACCAGGATGTATTCAGCTCCACTGCGATCCTTCTCAAGCTTGAGGAAATCCAAACACACCAACTCTAACGGGTAAGTAGTTGAGATATTCACAAGAGGAGCTGAAACCTTGGGAGCAGTTTTGTGCGCTACACACCTGGCACAACACCGAATCCACTCCTCTAGGTGGGATGCCATCCTGGGCCAATAGAATCTGGGTCTTGCCAGAGCAACTGCTCTCTCCATCCCCAAGTGACCTACATCATTGTGGACCCCTCTCATAGCCTGTTCTCGGAATTTCTGCGGCACCACTAACTGAAACAATCTAGATCCAGATGGGCCAACACAGCTTCGGTACAATACACCATCTTTCAGCACAAACCTGCTGAACTGTCCACACATGGCTTTCAACTCTTTGGAAAAGTTGGTTGACACCTTGGGTTTGGATTTCTGCTTGACAAACTGGATGACTTGACTAATGTCCTCATCAGCTGTTTGTGCTTCTCTCCAGTCAACGGATTCCAACCCACACACTTTCAAGTCAGCGCCCGGGCTGGAATAGTCATTTGGGACTGCATCTGCACTCATTGCCATGCAATACACCAAAGACTCACCATCGGTAGGGTCAGAGATAGAAGACCGCTGTCTGGCCTCTGAGTTAGTCAGATGTTGGGCTGAAATGGCATTGATTTCCTCACGATTGCAGGTCTGATCAATGTCCTTGCTTTCTCCTCGCAGGCGTGCTTCAAGATCCCGAATTTTCTCCTGCTGATCAAATTCTTTGGTCCCACCACCACCTACAGCTGGTCTTCGAGACAAAGCATCAGCATCTTGGTTCGCACGTCCGGGTCTGTAGTGTATGGTGAAATCAAAGGTAGTAAGGGCAGCTAACCACCTGTGACCTGTTGCGTCAAGTTTTGCTGAGGTCAATATGTATGTCAATGGGTTGTTATCTGTGAACACTTGGGTACCCTTTGCCGCATATAAATAGTCTCGGAATTTTTCCGTTATAGACCACTTCAGGGCAAGGTACTCCAGCTTATGAGCTGGGTAGTTTTTCTCAGCCCGGCTCAGGCTCCGACTCGCATAAGCGATGGGACGAAGTCTTCCATCAGCCTCTTGGCAGAGCACGGCCCCCAGTCCTTCACGGCATGCGTCAACATGAAGAACAAAAGGGCGAGACATGTCGGCAAAGGCTAACACTGGAGCTGTGCAGAGTCTTACTTTCAATGTCTGAAATGCCTTTTCACAATCAGGCGTCCATCTGGTCTCAAAGGGGGTTCTGTGATCAACAAACCCATCGCCCTTCCCAGCCACTGCTGTTTTCTTTGGAGCACCTCCAGTCAGTTGGAACAGTGGTTTGGCTATGGCAGAAAACCCTTCAATAAATCTGCGATAATAGCTTGAAAATCCTAAAAAGGATCGAAGCTGACTGACGTTTTCGGGGCGGGGCCAAGTTTTCAGTGCCTCCAACTTGGCAGGGTCTGTCTGAACTCCCTCCTTCGAGACAATATGGCCAAGGTATTTTACGGATGTACAACAAAGTTGGCACTTCTCCGGGGATACCTTTAGGCCGTACTGGGCAAGACGGTCAAAAACTTTGCCAAGTCGTTCTTCCATCTGGACCAAACTTGAGGAGAACACAATTATGTCGTCCATATAGACCAACACTTCCGCCATGTTGAGGCCAGCCATGCACCGCTCCATTAATCTCTGGAACGTCGCTGGTGCACCTTTTACACCCTGTGGCATCCTCTCGAATTGGTAAAAACCGACTGGGCAAGTGAAAGCCGTCTTGTCCTTGTCACTGGGATGCATGGGTATTTGATAGTATCCCGACTTAAGATCTATTACGGAAAACCAGCTGCATCCATGTAAGGAGTCAAGAGCCTCCTGTACCAACGGCACAGTATACTGGTCAGGTATGGTTCTGGCATTTAACGTGCGGTAGTCAATACAGAGTCTTATCTGGCCGTTCTTCTTTCTTACTATCACAATTGGTGAAGCGTATTTGCTCTTGGACTCTGTGATTACTCCGATGTCCATCAAGTGCTGAAGGTGTTCCCGTAGATCCCTCAGATCCCCAGGGGCAACTCGACGTGATCTTTCACGAAATGGCTCATCGTTTGTCAGGCGGATCTCATGGTAGATCTCTTTCGTAGAGCCAATGTCCCATTCATGCAGAGAAAAGATTTCTGATCTCTGGTAGGCAATTTTGAGGACTCGCTCTTTCTCTTCTGCGCTGACTGGGCCCCAAACAAATGGCAATTTGTAAAATTCCTTCTCTGAAAGTGAAGGTCTCTGGTCTCCCCTCACCTCAGTGGAGCTTGTCGCTGCAACCCTTAGGAACTCAGCGGAGGTGCAAGGTTTGTCTTCCACTTTGCCAGTCCTTCCAGCCACCCATGAGGTAAGGTAGGCCCCTGCCAGAACGCATTTCTTGGGCAGGAATATGTCACGGTCAGTTTGATTCAAAAGACACACTTTGACCTTCCCAAAGCCTTGAGCGATGTTGATAAGGGTACATGAAACTGTTAACCCTCCTGGCAGTCGACTGGGGACAGTGGAGTCCAGTAACCCGTTCACGGCTCTTCCAAGCCTGTTCCTTATCTGCCCAACAACATACTGTGTAGATCCTGCTGGGACAATCATGCGTGCAGCAGCTCTGGATTTCACATAGCCTATCAACCCCTCCGATCCAATCCTCTGCAGACCACGGATTTCTTTATAAATACCTTCGCAGACTCTGTCTATTGGTACCCTTTGCGGCCCACCCTGAAGGGAGGAATAGCACTCGCGAAATACTCCACTGTTTGTCCCCACAATCAACTTGTAGTTGGCTGTATTCTTGCTATTTGGGACAACCAAGGCCAAGGTAGGGAAGGCCCGGTCCGTCCCACAAAAAGTGGCATCAAATCCAAGGTTAATCTCTGTCCACCCAAGATAGGGCATTTTTCCATCACCACCATGCAGCAACACAAGATCCTGCAGTGGACGGAGTGGCAGACCAAGACTTTCAAAGAAGTCTCGATATATGAGGGTCACCTGTGAACCACTATCCAGTAGTGCCTCGGTCCTCATGCCATCCACGTAGCAGGGTCTTGTATGGAGATCCCCCACCAACCCCTCTGGAATGTCTGTGTTGGGTTGATAGATGACGGGTCGACTGTTAGGTGGCCTCAATTTTTGGGCGCCGAATCGGCCTTCTTCTGACGCCCCCGTTCGTTTCCCTGCAGGTAGAAGCTAACAAACCTCTCGTTCACTTTCTCTGGGTCAGGTTGGTTATCACATCTGGTGCGATAGTGACCGTCCTGGCCACACTTAAAGCAGAAATTTGGGCGTTGGTGCGTTGATTCTTTGGTGTTTGTTCTTTTCGACTCTCCCTGACTCAGTTTTCCATGCTTGGCCGTCTTGATAGGCTGAGGCACCGGCTTAGGCTCTCGCCGGGACACCTTTTCTGCCTGCTCAGCCTCCTCTCGTCGGACCATCTTGAGTAGTGCCAGGTAAGTAGGTGGAGTCTCAATCTTGTCTTTCAGCTGAAGATTAACCAAGAGCATCTCGTTGTACAGTGTCCCCTTCATGAACTGGGTAAGTAGCATTTTATTTGTCTTGTCAGCCGGGGCACCACCTTTTCGTGTAAGTTTCCGAAGGATGCCCTGCAAACGTGTCAGAAACTCGGAGGGTTTCTCTCCCTGCTTCTGATGGAGAGAATGGAACTTGATACTCAACTCATCTGCAGTGTGAGTGTCTCCAAATGCTAGCTCAAGTGCCTGGAGATAATCCTCTGATGTGGCTTGGGGATTTTCACGCCTCAGGTCTGTGATGATGTTGGCCGCAGGGGCCCGGAGGGCCTCCCGGATACGCCTCTTCTTCTCAGCCTCCTCATCCTCTTCATCCAATTGTCCCTGTGCCACTTCCACCCAAGCATCAAAGGTTTCCCCTGTAGCAACACCTGAAAATGGAGCAAGTCTCCTTGACCTAGCTATCTTGCACTTGGAGAGAGCTGCTTGTAATGCCACAGTGGGTCCTTCCACTCCTGCAGGCTGTGCACTCTCATCCTTATCAGTAGACGACAGCAAACCCCTGGCCTTGAGGTCTGCTACTGTGACTTTGTCACTTCGAACTCTGGTAAGTCGATGAACAGCAAACACAACTTCTCGCCCAGACAATGTCACCTTCAATTTACCACTTGGCGGAAGAACCACATCTGACGTATTTTGGTCAAACTCAAGAAGAAGGAGAGTCTTACCCGATTCTTCGCGTCGGGAGACACCAGTTAGATGTTGGATGACATCACAGAGTGCAACCAATATGGAGTCAGTTGAGATAGCGATGGGATTTGAAACTAGCAGAAGGGAATGGGAGGGACGTACATCGTCTTTCTTGCACCATGCAAGTCCGATCGGTTGAAACTCGCTGCCGGCCGCCATCGCTGAACGCTTGTCCAAAGTTAATGAAAGTCGCGCTACCAACTATCTCAAATATCACATGGGAGAGGAAAATTTAGTACATGTTTGGTAGTGTGGATACGGCAATTACATAACTACTGGCTCTCAAGAAAAACTTTACGATGAATGACAAAAAGCAACTTCACTCCAAATTACATGGATCCAATTTGGAGGAATCTGATGTGTGAAATTGTGGGAAGAATCAAAGTCAAGTTCAATCTGCTAGTCTGAATTTGGAAATGTGGTTTGGTTTAATAGGTCCTGGCAAGGTCGCCAAAAATGTAGCCCACACAATCCAAACAACCAGGACAAGTATTTCTCAGATTAAACTTCACACTTTAATTCAACCTTGATTTCCTCTGGCAACAGTAAATCACTTATAATTAATATAAATGTATAACAATACAAAGCAAAGGTCAAACAGTAGTAAAACCGATGACAATGATAACAATGACAACAAGATAACAATGAGCGCTCGATACACACACACAAGATATAGAATATGTAGATCTACACAGTTTTCACCAAGATCTTGGATTTCAACCACAAATGGTCAGTTCTCTTAAATTCAAAAGGATCCTGGCTGGTCCAACACCAGCACTGCAACTGTTCAGTTCCCTGATCAGGTAGGGCCAGTATGCAGAGCACAGATGTCTGAAGCCTACGTTCAGAGTTGAAGATGCAATAGACGTCTTTGGAGGAAGAAGTCCACACTGGGCTGATCACGGAACTCTCCAATCAGGTCAAAAACTCCCGAGTGCACAATCCAACGGTACTGTCTGGCACACCTGGGCTCAGGAAGAGGAGCTGAATGTGGGAGTTGTCCAATACTTCTCTCGGGTCAGCGCACTGGGCCTGAGAGTAAACAAATTTGAACCTAATATACATGTAACATTTTCTGGTGGCTCAATTACATATCCTGTCACATGCAACATGTGAAGCTTGTTCACAAACACTAGACACTTCTAGATTCCACTGGTAATCATATTTACTTTAATAGTAAATCAGCTTGGGAATTATTACCTCTTGGCATTTTCCACAAATTTCCAAAGAGATATGTTCCTCACAACATTCTTAATTTGAGAAACAAGTATTACGTTATGCAAATTATAGATCTTGCCGGTATGGTATCCCTTTAATGCACAATATTCACCCATGAGTTACGTATGTCCCCATGTATATGCAAAATATCCCCCACAAACATTATTGGTTTTCTCATCCAGATAGTTAAGTCCCATAAGTAGGCTTACAAATATTAAATTTCCCCCTGTTACAGACCTATATTGTTCGCAAATATGATGGTTTTACTTTCAGATTTCAATTACAGGCTTATTGACAAAATCCCCCTAGGTTGAGTAATGTATGCATAGCACTGAACTGTTATGGTACAAGCACATGGCTCCCAAACGACTATTTTTCTATCATCAAAGTTTGGCCTTACCTGAGAGCCAGTAGCTACTTGCAGTATCCCTGGAAGCAATGATTATTAAACTCAGGAATGCGTAATATAGGAAGTGATTTTGGCCATTAAATTACAATTTTAGGCCCCTTTTGTTTTCCTGCCGGTCGCTTTCCGAAGGAAAAAGATGGCTGCATCCATGAGCTTTTTCTGCCTCTCTCTCAGTGGTCGCTTGAGGGCGCTATGTATATTTTGGGCTGGGCTACACGTATACAAAACCTATCAGGAAATATCAAATATTCAAAACTCAATATAAAAGATAGTGTTCACGTCATCATTTCGTCGTTCATTTTAAATAAATCTTGCATCAGGTCTTTCTTGGCTATCACTTTGTCAACGATCAAACATCGTAAAACTACCAAAATTGTGGCTCAAAAACGTACACCAAGTCAATGGGCCATAAACTCGTTTGCAGAAACACTGCTCGTTTAACTTCTTGTCACGTGATTTGCGCTTAAACTGAACAATTTTTATGAAATATGACTTCAAATTTGGACTCTTAAACACATTTCAAAGCAAATAAAAGACTGGAAAATACCCGATTTCTCTTTCGTTCTTTTAGTAATCTTGATCCGAAATAAAGGACTACTCGTTCACTAGTGTCAATTAAAAAAACGTGTACACAGAATATGGGGAAAATCAAATATTCAAAAATCAATATAAAATAAGGCGATGACGTCATCGTGACGTCATAAACTAGGCAATGATTTTGAATCATGGTCTTGCCGGCTGTAACTTTGATGACGAATGGAGATCGCCAAGTAACCTAAATTGTGCCTGGAAAACGTGTACAAAGTCAATACGCTAAAAGGCTTTGTATATGAAACTTCACTATCTCGAAGTTGGGACAGTCTGAAATGTTACTTATTGGCAAAGGTGATTTCAAAAACTGAATGACTTATTAGTCGTTCATTTTCCCCAGATTTCACCGGAAAAATCTCCAAGACGGCTATGATTTGTGTTTGTCGGATCCAAAGACGCACTGACCCCAAATCGTGTGACAGACGATGTGATATGAGTGACAGAATTCTTCGGGGCAGAGATGAAACCAAAGTGAGAGGCAGAGTACTGACGTTCCTGTTGAATGAAGTTACAAACAACGAAATTCAAAGTCAACGCAATGAAAGAAATTTAGTCTACATAATAAGATTATTTGTTCTCAATTAAACTGACGTTGTTATGCCGGAAAGTAATTGTTAAATGTAAATCTTTAAGTCAGGTTGTGAACTGAACTCTTTAAGCTGATTAATAAGTGTGTTTTAAAAACGGCAGTAAGTCAGTTTGCCGCTCATTTAAGGCTGCGCTCACTTTGTGCTCACAGAAAAGATTCTCACACTTCCGTATGCCGCATGTCGGTTTTCAACAAAATTTACTCAATAAATGAATGAATTTCATCCAGTATAATTTTTCCCGAGAGTGTGTAAAATTAAAATCATTTTATTGAAGATTTTTTTCAGTGTTGGCTTATCGAAACCAGACGGAAAAACGCATAGACAGTTTGGACATCATATTTACTGACAAAACCTATTGCATGTCCAGGTGGAAATCTCAAAGTTTTACACACTGAATAAATTGCGATTGAACCGACCCAAAGTGAAAAGATTGCTAAAGCGAGACCTTAGACAATAGGTGTAAAAAAATGAATTAAAAACAAACACACACAAAACACGTTAACATTATCGCTTTCGAGTGGGTTAGTTAATGAGAAAATGGTCAGTTATTTCCGGAAATGATATTCTTGCATTTTCTGTTTATTTTTGGCTTGTTTTCGGGAGGAGGGGGAGTGCCTAGCCATCATCCCATGAGAAAAAAGTTATGTTGACCAGAAATGCACAGCGTACAGCATCACATTACCCTCCTGGAGCGCCGCCATTGATCGGATGCGCATTTTGTGCACAAACAATGCGTGATGTCCTATATACCAAATACGCCCCCATAGAAAACAGTGTCAACTCAGACCGAAATAGCGCCGCCTGTTGACTCTTGTGAAGAGGGCTCTGTTGTTTTCACTGGAAATTAAAGATTATGGTCAGAAGATCACTTTTCGTTTCAATTTTATGGGGGTTAGCTACGATTGTTTTTTATTCGCCTTTTCCAGAAAATACCCCCAAAATAGTAGTAAAATTATGAGCTCAATCAGCTCTGAATGTAGCCGCCCGCCTCTCGCTCGATCCAAAATAGGCCCGCACTTTGGGTCTTTTTGTGAAAGAAATACCCGGAACTGGAAACTATCGATCCCAAATTCGGGATTTAAAGAAATATTTCTATGATCCCTCCTGATTATGGCATGTCTTATTGTAAAAACCCCGTGGGATCAAAAAATGTTAATGAGCTCGTGCGCATAAATACAACCATTTTGTGGAATGCACCCTTATGCGGTCGGCGGTGAGGAGAGATGACGGACAAGCACCCACCCAGTAGTCGCCCTGGTGTATATCGCATTCCATGTGAATGCAGCCAAGTATACATCGGGGAAACCGGAAGGAACCTCCCCATAAGACTCCAAGAACACCGCTCGCACGGTCGACGAGGAGAACACGACAAGTCGGCCATCGTCAAGCATGCACACTCCACGGACCACCGCATCGAATGGGACAAATCAGAACTCATCGCCCCCATCCAGAACTGGCTCCCAAGGAGAATCTGAGAAGCCATCGAGATTTTCCGGCACAACACCGTACCCCAAGACATTTGTTTCAAGCTCAGCGACATCTTGCGCCCACTACTAGCACCCAAGCAGACACCCCCTCCCCGGCATAAGGGTCCCCTATACCCGAACCCAAGGTTTCCCGTCAATTTCAGGATTCAACACCTTCACGCAACAGGGCACACACAGAGTCACTCAAACCGTGAATCCCGTTCCACGCTCCACCGCTTCCGGATTACTTTTATAAGCAGCTATCCACTCCAGTCCGGTGTACCTGCAAACCCATTTCTCATTAAAAAAAAAAGCAAAACTTGGCTGTTTCATGAGAATTCTGTGTGGAATATCTCAAGACAACTTTACTTTATTATTTGCTGAATCTCAGGGAGTCTGACAATTGTTTGGGGTATTTTCAATATACTGTAAAAGGTAGAAAAGCAGCGATTTGGCCGTCGGGTCTAGTCAGTATGGTCGGTTTGGGTCAAGTTGGGTTGGGTTTTTGTTGTTGTTTGTTTGTTTGTTGGGGTGTTTGTTTGTTTTTTGATAAAACATTAAATCAAGAAGGGTTAATAAACCATCGAAATAAGTGGATGACATGATGAAATATAAAACCCAGGAGTGTCCAGATTAATTGCATGCGAAAATTTGAAAATCGTCGGAGTTTGTACAAATAACTATGAATTTGAACTTAATATTTACTGCAAGGACCCGGTAGTGTGGATCTGCACATTTTAAACCGAAAAAACCCGTTTCAAATCTAACATATCATTTTGCGTCCGAATAAAATCTAATTATTATAGCCAAGAGTTATTGCTTTATCGAATTTTTGATAAAACTTAGAATACCCTTGCACCGTACTCTTGTAAGGGCAGACTTAGTAACACTCTGGTAACGGTGAGTCACGGATCAAACGCAGTCGTGTGTTTACGTGTTCAGGAGTGAGCGTGACATGTACGTGCTCATGTTCTTGTGCTGGGTCGGACCCGATGACTTTGACGTCAGGAAACCGTACTCGTTAGTACATGTATCTAAAGAAGTGGAAATGATGGACAGAAAATTATACAAGTTAATAATACTACGTCAGAAATCGGTTTCAATACAGAGAAAAAAATCGGCACAATCTAACAGAATATCATCAACGATCCAAATCAAAAATCATCAGATAAGCCAAAATTGAATGTTCGTGCACCGTTAGAACGATAAATTTTCTGGGCGATTCGAAACGACCTAATTACATGTATTAAAAATGTTATCCAGCGGAATCAAAATACTACTGCTGCGCTGAACCATTAGGGGGTCGAAGCGACCTCCACCAGTCACTGTCGATAGCAGTAGACCAGCGTTCTTCGACTGTCATCCCCATCTTGGATGACATCATGGCCAGCCAGGTAAGTCTAGGACGGCCACGTCGACGCTTCCAGGTAGGGAGCACACCTAGACAGCTGACTGTAGGATGGTATGGGCTGGGACTGTAACCTGCAACCGACGAACATAACCGAAAAGCAAATGACGTCAGTGGGCAATAAAAGTCTCGATTGGTGGAAGTCCCGTTCGGGATGAGACCTCAGCATTGGAGATAAAGTCGTACCATTTGATTCTGAGAATCTGTCTCTGACAGGACATGTGGGAGACTTGGAGAACCTTTTCATCACTGGCCAGTAAGGTCGGAGCCATACAGTCGGATAGAAAGAACGCATGACTTATAGATCCTCAGCTTAGTAATCAGAGAAAGTTTCATGTGCCTGCGCACACTGCAGAGTTGACCCATGCAGCCACCGGCCATGCCAATGCGGCGACGTACCTCGGATGTACGGCTGCCCTCAGGCACAAACTCTGAGCCTACATATTTAGGAGGACATCGAGTGACCAGGTTATTAGGATACAACTCCAGACTGGTTCTGTAAAGATTACATGACACAGACTCCATATTTACGCAGCGTGTTCCTGAGGAATTTTTTTTATGCTACCAGAAAAAACACTACCGCACGGTAGCGAGGTGGATACTCACCACTATGACGTCACCTGGTCGCGTATCATTTTTACTTCCGAGACGCAAAGTGGAATCGGCGAGAGACACGCTCTGATTTGCTTAGGAATATTTATGAGTTGTAGTAGTAAGTTTTCCAAGTGGGTTCCAGAACGCTTTCTCCGTGTACGCAAAGTGCTGTATCTAACTTTCGTTCTTCAAACCAGCAGGTTTTAGGCACCTCGATCGCTATCTTGAACTCCACCAGTCTTGGGAGCTATGATTGCCAATTCTGCCACTCTTTTCTCAGCCAGGTGGAATTTCTTCATCCTATTCCAACTGCATACTAAATGAGGCTTGCAGTAGTTGTTTGGATGGAAGCACAACTAAGGATACACATCCCAAGGGATCAAAAGAGAAGTGACAGTAGATAAAATACCTCTTCTTGTTGGTGGTCTTTCTTTCATTTCTATCTTGTCTCCGAGTTCATCATCTTCTATAGACCACATCATTCTAAGCGCTCTCTCAACTGGCATGCTGCCTGCATCAATGTTTGAGCTCTTCAAGTTTTTGCCCAATTCTTCTTCTGGGATGCACTCCAGATGCACTCCTTGCTGTTGCCCACCCACTTTATGGGGTGGAAACCCCCCTTACTGCACGTTTCAGTCAAGCCTTTGACAAGCTCAACTGCCTTTGACTCTGTTGGAGTAGAGCACAGGCAATCACCAACATAGAAGTCGCGAAGGATGATGCGAGCAACTTCTTCATTTTCTGCATGGTCATCTGCCATCTTCTTTAGCGCGTAGTTTGCACATAAAGGAGAAGAGACCGCACCAAAAACAAGTGCTTTCATGCGATACTCTCTCAACGGTTTCTGGATGTCACCATTGTCACATCAAAGCAGCCTAATAGATATCTTTCTTCTTTGGTACCAATACTTGAGAGAACATACCGTCAATGTCGGATATTAGAGCAACTTTATCTTGTCTGAACCTTGTTAACACACCAAGGAGGCTGTTGGGCAGGTGCAGCCCCCGTATGAACTGTATGTTCAAAGAGGCACCTCTGTAGTTGGCTGTGCAGACATACACCAACCTAAGCTTGTTTGTGTGGATGCATGACACCATGAGGAGGAAGATACCATAATCTATCATCATCCCTGTTTTCCTCTTTGTCCGGAACCCTTTCCATGTACCCTCTGCTTCCCACGGACTCCATGTAGCCTGTGTATTCCTTCAGACGATGTTGCTGTCTTCGAAACCTTCTTTGTAAGTGGGCTACATTTTGCTCTGCCTGTGGTCTGTTGTTTGGCATTCTTGCTCATTCCTACCTCATCGTGTTTCATTGGGAGTGCAGTCTCACAATGGTCACCAACCATTCCGATGGAACTCTTCAGCTTTGGAGAAAAGTTCAAATCCTGTTTGGACTTCTCTGGCCTGTCTTCTATAATTCTGTCATTGGAGTCATGGTTGAAAGGGTCTGCAGCAGTTCCTCAACGTCTGCTCTGGCTTTCACTGTTATTTTATGGGAGACGACCCTCTATTTACTTTGAATTTTCTTGACCCAAAAACCTGCCAAGTAAGGACTGATCGGCAAGGAAAAGGCCACCCTCTTTACTGTTAATTACTTCAAGGGGCTCCTTAACTTTAGGAACGTTGTTTCCAATCAACAGCCCCACCTCAGCATCCACAAGTGGCAGTTAAACTCTGTTTAAATACTTCCACTCCTTCAAGTCATCCTTTGCGAGGATATCTTCTCTGGCTACTGGTATTTGTGTCTGAGTGTAGACTTCTGGCAGACTTATGACTGTCTCACCTTGCAAATCCATATTATTTCCAGATGCAGTGGTACATGTTCCTTTACCACTTTCTCATCAGTCAACGTTTGCACTTGTGTGTTGACTAACTTCCCTTCTCTGCAAGCAGGGTAATCACTTCTTTAGCACAAAAGACTGCATTACTGCCAGAGTCTAAGAATGCATAGGTTGTGGGCTGCATTCTTGTCTTCCTTGACCTCACGACAACTGGCACAACTCGAGGAGGTGATTGTCATGGGCATGTACTGGAAATTGTTATGCCGTACTTAACATTGTCCTTCACCGACGTTGTTTTATTTATGTGATTCTTCTTTCCTTAAGAGGCACCGGCTGTGCTGATCGGTGTCAGATCTGGCTGCTGGGGCCCTTTCCACTCCTTGCGCAATACTGTGGGATGCCACCGTCGACAGATATTGCATTTCTTTCCTTTCTTACAGTCTCTCGCAAGATGTGATGAGGCTTGCAAGCTCCCAAAGCACAGCCCTTTGCCACGGCAGAGCTTAATCCTATCCTTATATGGCTCGTAAAATGGACGGGGGTGTTCAGGAAAACGATTTGAAATTTTTGAACTAAATCCTGGGAAATGTGTCGTATACTGACTTCTCTCTGACTAAAACTGTATTTGTGAATGAGAATAATAACGTGCTTGGTCGGTCTTAACAAACATTTGAACCGGTCTTAAACACACGTTTTAGATCGGCCATGCATAAATGATGTCATCCATTGCTTACGCCCCATATAATACTGCCTTCCGTATACGGCCTAACGAGCAGTAATATTTTAGACCGTATTGTGAAACTGTTTATATCCACCTCACGGAAGAACTTCACAGGAAAACTGAGAGCACTGGAGTACAAAATCAGTATAATTATACTGCAGGCGTACAATATTGATTCGACATATATCTGCTGAGTGCTTCAGGGTTACCATACCAGCTAACGGTCACGACTAGAACCTGCGGTTTTCAAATCATTACCCCGCTGATCGAAAAGTTGAAATCAAATTCAAAAATCCGAATGCAGATCTATTAAATAAAGGGAGTCACAGGTGGAGATTTTGAAAAGATACGGCGCAGTGTACATAAAAGGAACGTATAGTGCGTCGCTTGATGGTCGTTCAAGATCCATGGGTGTTACCTCAGCATGAGTGGTCAAAGATGCGGGATGCAAAGCACTAATCAAGCCCCATTAGGGTGTAAAATCAACAAAGTTCAGAAACACTGGAATTTCTCTTCCTTGGTCTTTCCAACTGTTTTCAGTTGTTTGTGGGTTAGCCAGTTAATTATTCCCCTAAAAAAGAAACTCATCCCCGAAAGGGGACAGTCTTTCAGCCTGCACATCGATATTTCACGGTATCCCTCAGACTTGGGCAACCAGGACCATTTTTCAACAATTATTTCATCTACTCTGTCCTGGGATGGAAGCCCCCAAAGCTAGGGATTTGATCCTGGCTTATATTTTCACAATCCTCGATTTTTTGGGGGGCAAAACAATCTCCTTTTTCAAAAGAACTGTGGCGTTACATGTATTTTATGCTAATAAGCACGGCAGATTTAACACTTTATAATGTACTGCACCCTGAGGAGAGCTCACCCTGGCCCATTTTCCCCCAAACAGTGAGGCATTTTCGTGAAGCGTTTAATAGTAGTAGATCTATGTATTGTAACGGATACGGGAGTGCAACCGTTTAGAGAATACTTCCAGCTTTGTGCAGATACCTCAAACTGATGTTTAACCGAGAGCAGTGGGAGGGTAGCGACTTTCACCTCATCAGAGCCTCGTAGACAAATTATTAAAAACACGTTAGATATTTGCCGCAGCTCTACGAATGACCAAAAACTTTGGTCAAATCTGTCTGTCAAAATGAACTGTGGCGAAGAAATATAGAGCAAAGATGGTATAGAGTACCGAAGTGTGACGTCTCTGTGAACCAGAAAGTGCTGTGCAAACGAATGGAGTACGCGCACGTGTTGGTTCACGCGCTGGTTCTCGCGTTAATGCCTCTTACACACTAACTGTGCGCGTGACGTATTCACTTCGGTACTATATGTACGTAACAATAACCAACAGCATCCCGGCGCACGCGCTTCTCTATTGGCAACACGCGTCCTAAAAATTGGAAGAAAACAAAGTATTCCTTACCGCGCGCGAGCGTGCTTGCTGTTGCATCAAGTTCAATAACAAAATTAATTTAGATAATGTTGCAGCGGCCCGGCTGCAGAGGCCAGAGCATTGAAAAAGCAACTGAAATATCCCTACCCCTCCAAGGACGTCCAAAAGAAATTCAGAAAGAATCTTAACAAAACTACTTGATGGCACCAGATTCTGGACTAGGAATTTCGTTCTACGTGGCCGTCTTAGCGGTGGTAGCGGCGCAGTTTCTCAGCCCGACAGGGGGAGCGGTACCGGCGCACGATGTAGCAGGCCATCCGGTGACACCTGGGCCCGGTGGAAATGTCACCGCTGGGAATGGCACGGCACCAGTGGAGGACCATAGCCATCCACCACCGTATGAAATCGTCTTTCTCTTCGGTTCATGCGTATTTGGAGGTAAAGTACGCTGATGTACTCTTTTCCCCAAGTAGGCCTTATCGGCGTAGTTTGAAGAGCCGAAGAGTTAAAGTTTTCGACCTGGACAGACACGTTTTCAGGAAATGACTTTTTCTCAGAACGACTCTTTCAGCTCACGGACTGGTAAAATATTTCACATTCGGGCTATTGGCCATCCCGCAACTGATTGATTGTTCTTTGTTATTTTAATATTATAAGCCGTTCAGTTCCCACTTTCTAACTTTCTCCTGATTTTCTAACTGATAAGCCAACCATGCAAATTTGAATCCATCATTTGTCATGTGCTAGCACTTACACACAGCTTCCCTTCATAATTTTGCTCAAAACTCAAAATACTGCCCTTTCTTGACAACATCAACCCTACAGTTATACTGAGGACGATGTCATAGTCATCTACCAAGGTGCATCCAAAGTGAAAATGTACCTCACCCTTCTATTGTAGGAATAGGGTCCCCAAATTTACAACCCCCGAAACTTCAATGAACGGCTACCATTTTTTCAACAATTAGAAAAATAGCTCTTGGTATCCTAAAAACGCAACGAAATGAAAGGCTGGCTTCTTATCTTTACCTCCATTACTGCAGTCTACAGTTGTTTTCGGGATACAGCCTCAAGTCAGCATGCTTTGTGATTAAAACCCAGTTCAATAAGATGACTAAAAAATTACTTTAAACGATAAGGATGGAATAGGCTATTATACAAAAAATCCTAAGGCAGTGACCAATGTCAGACTATAACACCATGCAAAATAGATATGCATTGAAATTTTAAGTCTGGTTTCAGATCTGAACATTAATGGTACTGTCCTGACATTATATACCATGAGCGAAAACTATTATTAATACAGATAGGAAAAATCTGGTTCTTCGACTTGCAGTCCTCAGAGATTCCGCAGAGCAAACGTCGTTTAAATAGGGAAAATGCAATCTAACCAAAGCAAAGAAACTTACATGTAACGATGGACGATCCGTCCTTACAGCTCTCGTGCGGACGCTCTTCCAGAAGATACCCATACCTTACACCGTGGTCTTGCTCATCCTCGGGGTAGGGCTGGGCCTGCTGTCCGAAAAGGTCCCGGAGGTAGGCGACTACACTACCTCGGTAGCCCACATGGACCCGCACTTGCTACTGCACGTATTCCTGCCCGTGCTCATCTTCGAGTCGGCCTTCGCTATGGACGTGCACACGTTCATTAAGAGCATTGTACAGGTAAAGGTGACTTCGTACCTCATTTCCACTTCATTCAAAGGAGACGTGCAACGTAAGAGAAGGCATAGTGTTGAGAGTAGGAAGTGGAGGGCATCCGTAAGATGAAGAGCTTGCCAAGACGGCTAAAAAACAATGGGACTTACTCGCAGTGTGTGGAAATCAAGTTTAAAGAATTAGACACAACAAGACAAAGACGAAACAGACAGCATATACAAGGGCAGTGACATTATATGGTGGCTTTGGGAGCAAACAGCATGAACTACCCTGACAACAAAAACAATTATTGTGGCATCGTTTCTTTGTCTCTCGATCGATTTCGTGAATATCAAAAATATTACCTTTGCGAATTATAAGTCATGGTGAATTGGCCCGTTTACCTTCTTCAGCACAAAGTCTTAGCAATACGAACTTGGGCACAAGGTTGATTTTCGTCCTCGCCATTCATTATCAGGTATGCATACTGGCCATTCTAGGACTCATCTTCGCTTCGGCACTGACGGCAGTTTTGGCAATGTACGTCTTCTCCTACAACTGGTCGTTCAGCGTGAGCATGATGTTTGGTGCCATCATGAGTGCAACGGATCCCGTTGCCGTGGTGGCGCTGCTCAAAGATCTCGGTAGGTTGCAGTGCTGCGCACGTCTTTCAAAGTCCACGTCTTTCTGGATTGGTTGATGCACAATGTCAGGCGGCACTGAACCCGGGGCTGAAATTAGCTATTACATAGAATGTCGTCGTCTGCTCCCAAGAAATAACAGCTGTTGTATGTTACACTGAAAACCAAGGCAGTTCTGATGAGTCTCCGTCCGTTAGCCAACTTCGCTGGGCATCGTTTGAATAGTTCTAATCTCCAGGTTATATTTCAGTCCGTTTATAATGATTAATAATGTGTCTTCAAATCTTATAAAGACTTTAGATAATGTCATGCAGCTATGCATATGAATAAAAATACGGAAAAGATGCATTGGCACGGGGTAGTTTGCTGGTAGATAACTGATATTTGTGTATATAACAACTATAAAATATTCAAAGAAGTCATAAAAAGGGTGCACAATATTGCGGTACACGTATTCAGATACCCAAGCATAGTGAAACACCCTGGAACATTTCTCAAGAAACTACGTTTTTCCTGAAATGCACAGGAGCATCGAAACAACTGGGAACCATAATCGAAGGCGAATCGCTCCTCAATGATGGTTGTTCTCTCGTCATCTTCAAAGTCTGCAGAGATATCTCGGTGCCAAATCATGGTGCAACCGGTAAGTCTCTGCTGGCCAGATGACAAAGAAGTTGGTTAAGACTCGGTCCAAACTGGAGGGCGTTCAAGCCAACCTCTTTGGTGTGGGATCAACTTGGACTCCAAGGGCTGCGTTTGCGTTCCTTCACTAGCCCCTGGTTGTACGCTGATTGGCTATTCAAGATGAATATACATAACGTAAAGTCAATCGCGGGCGTATTTCAAAAGTTGCACGCTCGCGCCCACGTATTCTCTTGCACGCCATGCGCGCATAAAGTTCTTATCTAAATATACCAAATAGTGGGACATTTGAATTATACAATACCGGGGGTTAAATCACACAAGGCATGGTGGGAACCAACATGGCGCGGCAAGATCGTACCCATGGGAATGAGGCTGGTGTAGGATGGGACGACATGCGTGCATGCATTCTGTATTTAGCACTGTCATGATATCAGGCCCTGATTTTCTGACTCAACTGTGCTTCATTAGCATCCAGTGTGGCATTGTACTTTCTTCGAGTCGCCCTGGGAGGTCCCGCCTTCGGCTTTGCCATGGCCAAGGTGACCACTGCCTGGTTATCCTACATCTTCAACGACGCCATGGTGGAGATCACCATCACGCTGGCCTCCACCTACTTGACTTTTTACTTCGGTGAGTCGGTGTTGGGCGTGTCCGGGGTGCTGGCTGTCGTGGTTCTTGGGCTCATTGTTAACGCCGAGAGGACTGCCATCAGTCCAGAGGTGGAGGTTTTCTTGCACAGGTAAATGCTCCAAAGGCACAGCTCTGTCAAATTTTCGGCGGTAGATACAAAAGTCATGCGGCCACTTTCGCGTCATTTTCACCCGTGTTCCTCCCGCGCAGCGCAGGAACGATACCCCCTTTTGCACGTTTTAGCAATAGTTTCAAACTCGTCGTTCGCGCTACTTCTCGCGAACCGGTACGCCGCGCAAACCGTGATCCGTCCGTAAATTTCTCCTGATAACAGTGATGAGCTTAAGACTCTTTCACATTGTGCATTCACTCCTTATTCGAAAGTCTGATAGATATTTAGAAGTGGGCAAAATAAGGGAGAATTGCGCTGGTCAGTGGTATTCTGAGCAATCCAAGTTTGTAAGTATGACACACTTTTGCTGCAACGGGTTCGAAGCCTGTCAACACCTATAGTAACGGTTAAAGCTTTTGTCTCTAAAGTTGTTTATTTTTCACACTTTGGAAGCTTTCTGAGCGTCCCATACCAACTCTAAAGAAAATGAACTTTTATTTAAATGGTTTATAACATCACTAGCTTGTCACTATGCAATTTCATAAAAGAATCCGTGCTTCGAAAAAAAGGAAAAAACTCCCTTTAATTAGTCCCAACAATGACGTAATTTAACGTTGTTTACAATTAATAAAAAGGAAAATTTGCCTCTCTCGCCGCGCAGATTCTGGGAGATGTTGGCTTACCTTGCCAACACGCTCATCTTCATGCTCGTTGGCCTGGTCATCATCAAACACGCCCTGGCGAATGTGGAGCCCATTGACTGGTTTTACGTGTTTGCCCTATACGTTGGTGTCAACATAATACGGTGAGTAACCCCACTATCGCGAACAAGTAGCGGCCTGTTTGGGGACAAAGCGGAAGTGAATACAGGAAGTACTCTGAAGTTAAGTTTTATTTCTTTCTTGTTAAATACAATTTCCAAGATTTTAATGTACCTTTATGAGATAATGTTAATTGGTTCCTCTATTTTTACTAACGCCTGTATGGACTTTCATTGAACACCAAATACCACATTGCAGAATCAACTTGAGATTTTTGACAGATGGTGAGATTATCCCTGCAAATCTTTTCCGTCAAAACTGAGATCGAATGGGTCTACAGTAATAAGCGTGACCAAAAAAATTCTTGTTCACATTAATGCTACTGGCATTTTACTCTCTAGCATACTGACAGAATGCAGCGGTATATTTGGATATAATTAATGTGACGTCACCGTTTTGTCCACCTTTGGTGAGTCCAAGGCGGGCTCTTAGAGCAGCAGTTGGTACGTCTCTCTCAGCATGTGCCCTGCCTTGTAACTGAGGAAGATCTAGACCTACCTCTTGACACAAAATTCAGACGCGGATTCATTGTCTTTTTCTCTCTTTTCCCCCTTTTTTTCTTTTACCTCAGGGGCTTTGTCATCGCAGTGTTTAGCCCCATCCTCTCCCGCGTCGGGTACGGGCTCAGTTGGCGCAACGGGGTCATCATGACGTGGGGAGGCCTCCGCGGTGCCGTGGGTCTGGCGATGGCCCTCCTGGTCACCCAGTCCGAGGAGCTGGACTCCCAGGTCATTGGCAGCAAAGTGCTGTTTCACACGTCGGGAATTGTGGTACTCACGCTGGTCATCAACGCTACCACGATCCAGTTCCTGCTGAAGCTTCTGGGTGGGTTTCCTTCCCTGTGTATTATAAGCCCAAGAGCGACAAAGTGAGGGCACAATTTTCTGAGCAACGGAGCTCTTTTGGCTGTAACTGCACTTCGCCGGTGACGAACGACTATGAAATGCGTTTGTTACGGTGGCTCAGCCACCAATAATGAATAAAAATGAGCACTCCCCAGTGTCATGGCCCTTGTCAACCGATGAGGGGTGCTTCTGCTCAAGGTGGATTGTATCCATTAGCTTCTGAATTTCAGCTTTCAAGAGCTTAGACAGTTTTTCAGGGATCAGTGCTTCGCATCTTTCCTATGTCAGCTTCCTTTGCTCGGTTTGAAAGCAGACACAGCAGCAAAATAAAGGGTTTTCTAATTTTTGTGTTGTATGTTAGTGCCACACCTTATTGCGCAAGTGCAAAATTTCTGATTCCACGCATTTTGCCATTTCTCACTGCATTTTACAGTTTAACAACTTGGTAAAGATACACAAGTATCGTGCTCATAATGGTGTTGTTTGATTTAATAAGCCAATTTAGGTAGTCACCGCCATGTGTGTATTAAAACACTTGTCATTCTGACTTATTTTCCTCCTCTTAAAAGGTATGAGCGACATATCCATACCGAAAAGGCTTGCTATGGCTAACGCTGTGAAACGCATCCAGGAGGGGCAAGCGCGCACCTTTGCAATGCTGAAGGCAGACCGCTTCCTGGCTGACGCCGACTGGAACATTGCCGTGAAGGCAGCCGAGATCCAAGACCCGTACAAGACGCTAAATGAGGAGGAAGGGGTAGGGGTTAAAGTCCTTGGCAGCTGAAAGTTCTCTTTTGGCAGCACGCGAGATCAGTTTCGGTTGGTCGCGATAAGTGGAGTTTACAAAAGATTTTACAAGAAATGCAAAAAGCAATGACCAACATGTATTACAAGTATATTTCCTATTAAGATGGCATTGAACTAAACAGAGGGACTGACGCACTTGGTAGCACTGGTTTAAGTTGTGAAAACGTCAGGGAAAAATGAATTATCGGTCATTAGAAAAATTAAGGACATCTGTCCAGTTGCACTGAGATTATGACATGGTCCCTTTGCCTTCCTGCTTGCGGCTTTGGATTTTTCTCGTGCACTCACTCAATTCACCTGTTTGTATTGTTTTCCGTGACGTTGGAGTTCTTGATTATTTGGGGCAGATGAGCAAAGAGGCCATGAGTCTTGCCCAGCGGTTCAGCGTCTGCCCTAGCTGCCACACCGACGTACCCAATGAGCCATCGCCTTTAGAGTACGCTGAGATGATGGACGAGGCCAGACTGAGAATGCTCAAAGCGGAACAAGTGAGTCTGGGGCCGTGGCCGAATAGCTAGGCTGCAGCCTGAAATTATACAGGAATCTATGGTAGCCGGTGCAGTAAGTTCCCACAAGCCACAGCCAAGTGATTCGGGCGCGACCTCGTTCCGGCGCAATGCACTACCTGGACGCTTGTGGCATTCGGCTGCATGCTGAAGCCTTACATCATAACGGCCGTTGTTAGTGGAAATGGTCTGTAAGAAGTCTGAAATATTTCTTGGTGAATGGAAAGAACCATTGAAAAGCATTATTCCCCATAAAATACTACAAATGCCTTGACTTTCCCGTTGTTGTTTAGTTTGTCTAAGAAATCAATAAAGATAATGTGCTTAACTAAGTCTAGCTCCGCATTATTCCTCTCTGAGATTTGACCAATTCCTGTGATTTGTATAGGTAAGCTACTGGAAGCAGTTTGAGCACGGCATGCTCTCCCGGGAAGCGGTCCGCGTCCTGGTCGGTTACACAGAGACGGCAGCTGACGAGGAGGGAGGTTTCATCAGCGTGTCCGACCTGAAGAAGAACTGGGAGATCAAGGGAATCTATCCGTACCTGGTGAGTTAAGTGGCAGAAATGCTGAGACTATTTTGATCTTCGCAAAGACTGTGGTTCCCAAACTGCTTGGATATTCTATGGAAAGGGGTTGCGGTTACGCCGTGTGGATAGATCTCTTTTGGAACAAATGTGGTTCTGGTAACAACTGGTGAGTGTACGTGTGTACTCGACGTTTCGACCAGTTTGGTTGGATGTGTAATTCTATGCTAGATAGAACGTCCTCTCCTATGTATAAGCACGCTACTTGACATGTGTATTTATTGTACAAAGAATCAGAGATATTTTTACAAACTTGCTTTATATCTGGCTGCGTATACCTTCAAGAAAGATCTCAGTGAACGGGTGTGGTAATTTTGCCCTTGGTGGGGCAATCACGTAATTAAGAAACAACAGCTATACCATAATGCTGACGAGTTGGCGGAAGCATTTTTCTTGTGGGAAAGGGGAACAAACATATTGCGCTGGTCCTGTAAAACAATACCTTGAAAGCTACTAACCAATTACTATTCATGATTGCATTTCAGTCCAGGGACAGGTTTCAAGTTCCAGGGAAAGGTCCAATTGGCCGGCGGACTGGCTCTCATAACATTTTTAAGGTCACAATATCAAATCTTGGCTGGTAAAGGGCACCAGTGCACGTATAACATTCTGGCTACTGCAGGTTATGCTCTCAGCTAGAATTCATAACCTCTTCTCTTTTTTACCCCCCCCCCCCCCCCGCAGAAACGCAAATTGGAGGAGATTGTCCGGGGTAAGAAGACCGAGGAGATCCCCGAAGCACGCTTCGCCCTCTCCCGCCTCATGTTCAAAGTCAGCAGCCACGTGGCCTTTGAGGTCAGTATCATGGCAATCATCATACTCAACATGATCCCCATCATCATGGCCTTCGTGGTGCAGGAAGAACACCCGTTGTACCCTCAGTACAAACCGGGCCTGAAGATCAGCAATTACGTGTTCACCTCCATCTACACGCTGGAAGCCATAGTCAAGGTGAAAACAGATTATTGTAGGGTTTCCTTGTCGAACATGCCTCCAAATTTATGGCACGTACTCTGTGTTCAACCACGCCTGGGCCTCAGATATCGTTAGCGCGCCTGAGCTGTCTTAGGGGAGATAAATGGCACTTATTTGAAACGGTAGGGTTGAATTGCAACTTAGAAAAGCAACATCAACATCATGAAGTGTTCTTTGTGTCAACCACATCACGTTCCTCTACTATTATTGACACTGTGCACCACGATATAGGTCAGACTGTGGTTTTCTTAACGACGGTCTCAAGCAGAAGCACCCCCTCACCAGTTGACAGGAGTCATGGTGGTCGGGAGTATTCATTTTGTTGGTAGCAATTCAACCATAACGCGTGCATTTCATAGTCAATTGTGAACCAGCGAAGTTCAGTTCCGACCAAAGTAGCCTCTGTTGCTAAGAAAATTGCGCCCTCTGTTGGTCCAGCTCCAGGCTCAACTGTTTGAGAATCCTTTTCATGACTGGGTGGATCTGGGTTTGAGGCTGTATAATGACACAATCCTCCAAAGAAAGTTCGCTTTTGCAGTTTGGCGTCAAAGACAAGAGATTTAATTTGCACGCAAATGTGTGCGTTTGGTGAACTTGATAAAAGCTGGGCCGAATTTCATGGCGCTGCTTACTGGCCGCAGCATTCCGCGCTTACGATCTCCGTGCTGCGCTAACTGCGATAGCAGAAAAATTCTGCCCTAACCATTCAAGCACAAAGTCCTTAGTTACGGGATGTGCGCATGCGTACAATCCAAATTCCTCGCCAACCTGTGAAATACGTTCGCCATTAGCACAGAACTTTCTGCTACGGTAAGCGCCGATTTTTCGCTTGGGTAAGCAGCGCCATGAAATTGGTCCCTGACCGCATTCCTACACGACAAAAGTTACATTATCTCAATTACTCACTGAAAAGTTGTCTATCATGACATAAACCACCGTCGGTCCAATTGTTTCACTCGACCAGGTGATTGGCTGGCGTAAGTACTACATCTTCAGCAACTGGAACAAGTTTGACTTCTTTATTCTGGTCATGTCTTTCATCGACATCATTCTCGACGAGACCATTGGCGACAATAAGGGGTTTAACCCCTCCCTGCTGAAGGTGGTGAAGCTGATCCGCCTCCTCCGGGGCCTAAGGATGCTCCGCCTTTTTAAGGTAATTAGGTATACCTCAGCCTTGGGCACCCTACCAATATGTGCAAAAAAAAAGAGCCTTTGATGCCACACAACCACAGTTTCATCTAGTATGTGACGCGTGAGCAGTACCAAGACCTTTTCCGAGGAGCAACACTTGCGAGGGAGGAAGCTGTCAGTATTTTTTTTTCAAATAAGTAAGCTGTCAATGGAGGGTTAGTGTGGCTGCCATCTTGCAGGCCAAAGCTTTTGTTCCACAGGGTATGCATAATGGAGGTTTCCCCACGACACAAAAGAACTGCCCTGCAAGATGACTACCGCGCAACGCCTCCACAGTGGAGCGGTCAACTTTCCTTTATCTCTTCCTTTCCCACGTTTGTTTATTTTTCGAATTATCCACGGGTCCCTATCCGCCTTAAGCAGATGCCCCCCATCGGTTTCAAAAAGTCATGATTGTCGGGCGTGTTCATTTTGTTGGTAGTTATGCTACTTTTAATACCACCCTCGTTTTCTAGTCGTTCGTGAACCAGCGAAGTTCAGTTCCAACCAAAGAAACCTCCATTGCTGAGGAAATAGCGCGTTCTCTTGGTCCAGCTGGAGGCCCGTACCATCCCCCTTACTCGAGCTTCCAATAACGTTACCCTCGATCCTGTATAGGTTCTTCTACCGAAGCTGGTCAACTTCCTCAATGGCCGCATCAACCTGCAGCTCTCCCTAGGTTATGACGTGGGCAAGGGCTTCGTGCTTGGCGAGGAAGAAGTCAGCAAGCTTATTGACCGACTCGTCGACAACGACAACATTCTCAGCTACCTCAAGAACATCTCGGAGACCAATCGGCTAGAGTGCATCAAAGAGCTAGGTGAGATGTTTTGTAGAAATAAGAACATAAATTTAACACATCGTTGCAGATTAGAAAATTGTCAAAATTGGGGAAGAAAGAACATAAAGAGCGGCGCAGTTATCAGTATCATCGCTTCATAAAGCTCGTCGATGTGCCTACTCTAATACACGCAGGAATGTTGCAGCGTGTACACCCTGGTATTGCCGTGTCGGTCAAGACCAGGCAATCTATCCGGACGGTGTTAAACCACTCTCGCGACACCATCCGAGAACTGCAAGGGGCCGGCTTGATTGACGAAGGCGAGGCTCACAAGTTAGAAAAGGTTGGTAACATTACATGCCTATGAGGAATAGATTCAATCGGAGACTTGGTACGCTGGTGGCTCGTGCTCAGAACTATTCACTTATACTCCGACAACAAGCGCAACCTCACAACTGGTAAAACACCGGTAATGCTGCCACCAATTGTCGCAAGGTCACCTATCAACATCAAGATATTTTGTCTTTACTTGTGAAACCACATCACTGGGTGAGTCGCTGGAGAAGTTGTATAAAAGCGTTGCATCGTAATACAAATTCAATGTTGACTCAGGATCTGTGAGAACGAATGCAGTAGCTTTCGAACATTCAGTATGCTCGTTGACACGATTAAAATTGATTCAAAACTTAGAGTAAAGGCCGATTCATACTTGGTGCAAAAGCAAAAGGAACGAAAACGCGAATTTGTGACGCAAGATCAAAAGTTCGCTCTGCAAATTCGAAAAATTGAACACATTTTAGTTAGAGCGAGATATTGCTGTAATCTTTAATGACGTCAAATGCACTTCGCTGTCACGTTCGCCTCTAGGATGAACCGACCTTAAAGCGATACACGATGTTGAGTACGTGTACACGTACCTACCTGTACTCACAACCACCTTCACATTGAGTCCCGCCCCTGTGCAAAATGTACCATGGGCAATTAAGGTGGAGGCCCAGACTTTTGGGGGCTACGAGACAAACGTATCACAGGTTTGAAGGTTTTTGTAATTTACTTAAACTGGTAGGTTGTAGAAATCAAGATGAAACAACTGATGAATGCACCGGCCAGCATTCCACCACCCCCTCCGGAAAACCTACTGAAAAATGTACCGTGGATCGAAGGAGACAAGAAACTCATTGATTTCATCAAGGTAAAGATACTTTTGTTTCACTGACGTTGGGTATTTTTTTAATCATCTGCAAGCTAGGGGAACAGTAAAAAAAACTTCGATCAGGGAATTGTTATTTCTTTTGATAGACATTATTTCTTTTGATGGTGGCCTTCGCAGTGACGAAATTGGAACTGGGAAATACCATACAATTGGGCTTGTTTTAAAGACTTTGTGTTGAGACGTTAGGAATGCTTGTCAAATCAGTTTCTGTGTCAACCTATGAAAGATCAACTGGATGAAGTAGCCGACATTGTACTTGATCAACTCGAGTAGAAAGAAGACCGCTCGTGAATATTGAGTCATTTTACATTTAGAAAAAAAACGTGTCCGTTATCAGTGCAAAAAGTTTATTAATCTCCCTTGCATAACCGGTTGCTTGTTCAGTTTTGACCGACGCCCAACCGTTTAAATATGGAGCTAATTTGAGATATCTGAAAGTCGAACGTAGAGCAAATTGTTATTCAGATAAATTTTGACCAAACAGGGATTCTCTTTCCTTCTTATGAATTTTGTTACTCCTTTTTACAGGCACGTGCGGAGCTACTCCACTTTGACTATGGGGATGTGATTGTGAAGGAGGGTGACAAACCCAATGGAATTTATCTCATCGTGTCCGGACTTGTCAAGGTAAATACCAGCTCTGCAACAATCAAAACAGTCTTCAAATTCGATAAGGATTAGTCAACGTCCACAGAACAAAAAAATCCAAACTATACCGGCCTGTACAGGTATGCATTTTGAAAAACAAAAAAGTTCCTGATGTATACATGCCAAGATACAATTAATTTGTTTCTTACTGCAGTTACAGTGTGGTTAATGCATTATGTATGTGTTTGCATCGGATCTGAAACTGTGATAGATCGGAATGTGCTAAAACCCAGTAGGCTCACAGCACTAATGTCATCCTTAAATAGCATGTCCACTCTCTTTAAAGAAAAGGGAACATAGGCCGTGATAATTTTTCATATCCAAAGAAGAACTGCTATTTATAAGCACGTGCTTATACGCGCGAGCGACTGTTTGGAGATCTCATCTTGAGGCGTCCAGCGCATCCTTTCTGTGAAACCAATCAACAGCTTTTTGGTCAGAGTGAGTATCTTGACCATGAGCTCGCCAGTCACCACTCAGTGATGGCGGCGAGCGGCCACGGCCGTTTCGAGGACTATCTCTCTGTCGGCAACGTCATCGGTGAGATGGGTGTGCTGACTGGGAGGCCGAGGAACGCAACAGTTCAGTGTGAAACAACCGTACAGGTAGGCCCACCTGGGATTCCCTGTACCCATCTCAAAGCTTCTTGTTTTCGACAGAGGGATAAACAACACTGTTGAAACTAGTGTCAATGTTAGACGCCTTCCTTGTAACACTTTATGAACGTGTTGAGCTAGACACATTGTGGTGTTGTCTTCAACATATCCGTGTTGATGTGTCAATAAATTTAGACATAATTTGGGTGTTAATAACAAGACTTTCTGAACAGTGAAACACACTTATTTCCCAAAAGGTGTTTAATTTGAAACGGTAACATGTGAACAGTTAACGCAAAGACGCGTTTATAATGGACCTTTTTTACAGTGACGATACATGCTAATTGGTTTTATTAATGTTCTTGCCACGCCTTCAGAATGCTGTAATATCTTCATCGCTTTCGTTTCAGACTTAGTATAATATCACAGGAATTGACCGCAGGGTGGATTATCAATTTGTGGTTTCCGCAAAGTGTGTTTTCTAACTTAATTACAGCGCCAACATGCCATATTATTGCATGTTATACCGTTTTCACGGCTATTCTCTTCTGCCCACAGTGGAAAATAATTATGTCAGAAACTATTCGACTTTTCTTGCTCGTTAGTTTCTCGTTGGTTTCTCAAAGTCCACAGTTAGACAGAGACGTTCCGTCTTATAATGACTTGGTGCCACGCACGTGACAGAACAGAATATAATCCTCGCTAGATATCAATATTCTGACTGTGTGGTAAAAGACCCGTTTTCATGCACATGTTCACTGGGTTGTATCCTCGTCGATTTCAGGTTTATTTCATCAACTTGGAGGACATGGAAGTGGCTCTGGAGACCTTCACCTTACACCCGTCGCTTCTATATCGGTTGTGGCGCATCATTGCCATTCGTATTGCGACACCTTTGATGCTCGAGCAGATAGCGTACCAGGTAAACGTTTTCGTAACAGACGTTGGAATTCAGGATTGTCGATGCAAAGGCGAAGTTTAAACCCTACACACTCCAACAATATTTATCAGAGTTCAGCACAACAAACATCTGTCACGATGCGCCCCCCCAAAAAAAAGCCTTTAGCGAGTGCAAACTGTGCAAGAATTTTGCGATAGAAAACGGCAGTTTATCATGATTATTAGATAAATCACAGTTGTATGGTCTTTCGAATGAGAAGGCTTTTACTTCACTTACAGGGCTGGACTCTAGAAAAGATCAAATTACACTTGGAAAGAGGCTACTTACCTGACTTGGAGGAGGAAGGGTATTCCTTTGAAATCGACGATAACGTGGATGATGTAATCTTGATTCAGGTTTGTTAATCGAGTACTGTCCTCACACGTAATGCATAATCATTATGCGGGTGTCACCGAGCTGTTTAGGAAACAGCAAATCTGTATTTTGAACAAAATATCTTGGTTTGTTACACAGGCCAAAGCAACTGATGCTCACACCCGTGACGAGCTCTGCGCCCCGCATGTCATCCCGCGCTCCGTCCACCGCCTCACGTTCAAGAAAGACAACCAACACGAACCCAAGATCCTTGTTGTGCCGAACCAGACGATGACGCTGCCGGTTCTCGACGGTGCAGTCAGCGCCCACGGCTCCGTGATATCGGTGGCCGGCATCCGCAGCAATCTGTGTCTCCGCCATGCCTCCCGACTCCGCCTGCACAACACCCAGTCCGGGATCAGTAGCAGCGGTGGGATCAACAAAGATTCCTCCAGTGCCAAGAAACTCGATGGTCCCCTGCCACCCCCTAAGGGAGGATTCCCCCTAAGAAACCTTGAGCCGCTTGATCCTATCGGGTATCCCTCCCCCGTCAAAGGTCAGAACGGTATGACTTACGTGGATGACGCCGTCTAGGTACAAACAATTGCTCTCCTGGTAAATGTACTGAGACCAAGAACTAGCCAACGATTTGATAGAATGAACCCAAGTCAGAGTGCTCCTCTGGGAGACTACCAGAAAACACGAAGTTTAACTACACCAACAGAGGATATTCGAAGCTTGGACAAATTGTAACCCTGTGTATTGGTTGGAACTCTGAAAAGGACGTGTAAGATCTGTCTCCCGATGACACATATACATTGTATATTGGTACACAAACGGTTGATATATCTCTGAGCTGACTATGATAGTTTCGCAACATTTCGCTTTTCTTTTCTCTTTTTTGACATAATTACAATCACCTTCAAGCTGAGAATATGTCTGTTCAATTTTGCTGGGCTAGAACAAGCAAGGGTAAAGCCTATCCTCAAAGAGTTCAAATAATTGACGTCCATAGCTGGAAATAGATATCTAAAGCAATAAAGGCCTGGGCAAAATCTCTTATATTGATAAATCAAATTCTGAAGGCTTCCAACAGAACACTTTGTAACAAGCATTACAAAAAAATAAATAAACAACCCAATTGTAAAACGTCAACCTAATTGTAAACGTGTAATGCTTACGTTGTAGCAACACGCCTTGCCAAGTCTTGTAATAAAGAGGCGAAAGCGACGGTGAAAAATCTCAAAACGATACAAAATCTTGTCCCGCTGGAAAAATATTTATGGCAGTAGAATATAAAATAGGAGATTACTTGTTCCGTTGAGTATCAAACACAGTGAAACAAACTCTATTCAAACAAGCCCATAATTTCAATTTCCGATTCAGTGTAATTAAATAACGAAATTCCCAATCTTCCTTTTGTTCAGAGACTGGACATAGCAATTAGACAATAGAGTAAGACAAAATAAAACCCTGCCAGTTTCATTTCATTTTTTACTGACAAACGCATGACACTGCTTGAACACAGTGTAGTTGAGTCTCGAAGACAGTACTATTTCCGACGACCGTCTCACAGCTTCGAGCTTTTCGGGAAGGTTTGTGCCAGCCTTGATACGACTGAACAAAGTACTTGGGAGGCCGGTGTGTGGTTTTTATCCGTCTCGAACAGAAACACCCCCTCATCGGTTTAAAAGAGCCATATTGGTCGACAGTGTGCATTTTGTTGGTAGCGTTAAGACCGTAACGCGTGCATTTCATAGTTGTTCGTGTACCAGTGAAGTTCAGTACGACGAAAGAAGCCTTCGCTGCTACGAAAACTGCGCCCTTTCTTGGTCCAGCTCGAGGCTCATCATTGTTTCTAAGCATTCACGTTGCCTGGCCTCTCTGGCGTTAACCATTTCCCTCAGCGTTTTTTTTCCTCTTGATAATGTAGAGACGGCTTTAGCTTAAATGTATATGCATGACTAGTTTTTATAGCGCTGTTTAGCAATTAGCGTGAAAGTCGATTTACTGAAATAGATGGCAATGCTGTTGCCCAAGCATATTCCGGTCCTAAATGAGCTAGCATTTTACACGTGCATGGAGATCAGTTTGTAAGTCACCAATTTAAGCAATTATGCTTACTGCTCCACAGTCTCTGTGAAACAGACGAAGGCATCTGTCGGCACAAAATTTGGTGTTAAAGAGCGCGTTTTGAAAATGGATCATGGTCACATTGTAGGCCTAGTTTGTTTTGAAGTCAGAGCAAACAGACCCCGACTTCGTTTGGATCGGTCAACGATCGGAGTTGATCGCTGTGGTAAACAAATGGCCCAAATCTAAACCAAAATTTCGCAGACTTCTACAAATCGCCCAAAGTAATAATACATTGGTGGTTGATGGGGTGAGTGATCCATACACGCAAAAGCGATTTCATAGAAGGCGTTTTCTCAGAGTCTCCACTTTTTGGATTGACCGTTGTGAGGCCAAGGATACGGAGGGAGTCCCATAGACTCTGGGGCTAGTGTAGATGGTAACCAGGTGCCATCTTCTTTGTAGCAACGTGACTGCGACACTTGTATTTCACAATCGTTCTTGAACAGTAAAGTGCAATTCCCAGAGGTTGCTAGGAAATATTGCAGCCTCTCTTAGTCCCACTTGGGGCAGATACCCTGTCCTTATCTACCCACTTGTTTGTAAGGAATGTCACAAGGGATGTAACCGTGAAACTGGCACATGGCAACAACGCCACCATGTGGCGGTCAGGGCATTTGTGATGTTGTCGTCGCGTCTGCTGTTGCCTGCTTCTTCCGCACCAATTCACAGTGGCTGTAATCCGCTCGGAGCAGGAACAAAAGAGGGCGTGTTTTGAAATGTAATTGACAGTCCTTTGGTACCACAGACATACAAACACATCCGCCACCGGTTTTGTGCGTTTAGCCGTTATTTTAAAAAGCTTGGGCAAGCAGGGGGTGATGAAACAATGGACGGTAGTGCGTTCAGTTCGAATTGCACGAGGGGAGAGATGATTTAAAATCAGTGCAAGATGATGACTTTGTGACTGCAACAAACCATGCTTATGAGAGAAACCACATCCTGGAAGACCAGCGAGGCCAGTTTTTGCTGGACGCACTTCGAGGTGGCCAAAAAGTTGAAGTCACTGCTGTCATCCGGTATGCCCTGAAATACTTGGAAAGCTCCTATGGTACATAAGACCCTGACAAGTAGAGAATTGCAGAGGCGATGTCAGGAAGGACGCCAGCAACGTGGTGAGTCCATCCGTCGTTTTAGTGTGGAGCTACACCAGCTCTTCAATCGACTATTAAAATGAAACCCCAGACTTTACAAAAATCCAGACAACATCATACTGGAGCAACAAGAAGAGCTGAGGCACTCATTTCGAGATTTTGTTGATGGTAATCCATCTGTCTTCTTTGGGGAACACTTGGACTGGGCCAGAACGCGGGAGGAACGGGCCTGGGCACAGACTTAAACCTCTCAAAGTACCACATCGGAAATAGGGGCTGAGATGAAACCTCATGTAAAACCAAGCGGCTGGAGAGACAGCTGCAGGAAATCACGGTGTCCTCTCCGTGAAATCCCTCGCCGAGAGAATTCCACCTGCCGGAAGATTGCCTCCACCATAGGTGTGGCCAACCTGGATATTTTGCCTTAACTCTGCCGACAACACCAACCTGCCCCGTCCCCTGCATCGCTTAGGGCTGGGGGACTTCGGGAAACTAACGCATCCCACTATTGAAAGCCAATTAATGGGATATTGGACAGATGGCTGGACTCATCTTGACATACCTGATTTTCAAGCCCATGCTGCCTCAGATTGTTATGCAGTTAATGTCATATTTGGAAACCGAACTGTTCCTTGCCTGTAAGACACTGGATATATAGTCACTACGATCACCAAAGACTACTTCAATGGAACACTGACACCAGATGGTGTGCAACATGAGAGTATCCCCTGTAAGTTCAAACTCGTCGCAGTTAATGAAACCAACATTCCCTATGTAGGATGCTTCGAAAGTGGTGTGCATTTGCTGGGGAGGACTATTAAATCCCGACTATGGTCATGCAGGAGGCCAGGCCGAATGCTAGCCCTTCAAAATGTGCCAAGCATTCTAGAGATGACCATTTTGTCTGACTGTCGGTCTCAGCTGGGTAAGCGTTGAGTCCGTAAGCGTTGAGCTGACGGTGTCTAACCAACTAAGCGCAAAGCTTTTGACGACGTTCAAGGTGCCGTTGCGAAGGTTCACTTAAACAAAGGTCCCCCTCTTATAGTCCCTGCCAGACAAGCTGTTGTCGTTGCAGCCTCAGTACGAAGAGCCCTGGCAGATGTTGATTTTGAAACAGTTTCTGAACCACTGCACGGCGCCAATGTCCCTCAGGGTATTCAGGCAGTGAGAGGGCCGGTGAAATTTTCCTCAGGAAAGTTGGCAGAGGTATTGATGCACGAGAATGACCAAGGTTCCTATTGCCCGAACTTGGTTATTTTGGGTACCCATCATCATGGAGACATTGTAGAAGACGTCCCAGTGGATAAGACTGAAGAAGCCCAACCACGTATGTGTACAGCCTACGCCTCCCCCTCCCCATTCCTGTGCTCAGGAGAGTACTTGTGTTAGCACTCGCTCATTTTTTAAAAATGAGCCTCGAGTTGGACCAAGAGAGGGCGCAAAGGAGGTTCCTTTGGTCAGAACTGAACTTGGCTGGTTCACAAACGACTATGAAATGCATGCGTTACGGTCGCATATCAACAAAATGAACACTCTCAACCAATGTGGTTCTTTTTAACAGATGAGGGGGTGCTTCTGCTAGAGGCGGATTGGTGGACTCTACTTTGCACTTTTATGTTTCTCACCTTAAACAAAGGTTGCACTGGAATTAAAGGGGATGGTTCTATATAATAAAAACTGACCGAACCCATCCGGTCGACGGATGAAGTTTTTCCTTCATTTGTTGTTTCGCCGACAGGATCCAGGTTGGCCTGCGAGATCCAACTGTGTCTAAAGTTAATACACAAGATAAAGTATACTGCCTCAGAAACATGACTAAGGTGCAAATTTAGCCAGTGCCCCGGAATAACAACGTTGTTTTAAGATTTGAGTTACGAGGGTATCGTCTTGACTAGTACAGTAAATTAGTTTTAAACAAATATAATGCATATTTCAAGGTGTACTTTTGCGATGGGGAGATGTTAATTTTAATCAAAGGTTTTGCCTTAACACCGACGTATATTTCCTGAGAGCTTGAGGCAAAAGCATATCTTTAAATAATTTGCAATACCCGCTGGTCTATCTGACTCGGACCGGCCAGAAACCCTGGCAATCTCGGTAGTCGAGTGGATAAGACATCTGCTCTAGTAAGCAGGAGGTCGTGGGTTCGAGCTTGTGATTTTTTTTAGCAAACTCTCGGACATTTACTACAGTATACAGTGTTTATGAACCTTTAATTTAAAAACAACGCAATGCCATGTTAGCTTGAATGAAGAATTAGCTGCTAAACTAAATGTACAAGTAATTTCTCAATTTCGTCTGGAAGTTAAGAAATTTATTTTCTCACTCGATTGAAAATAAAAGTAATAACAGGAGTATTTGGGGGTTTAGTGCATCGATAATTTTGTTGTGGCTCAGAGATTCTCTGAAAAAAATTCTACGATTCCCCAATAAACGTGGTTGTTGGTCCATGTTTGCTTGAAATCCCTTGAAATCAACGGCGATAGCAACGAGCTGTGACCGTAGTACTTGAAGCTTTGATCCCCTGCCTTATGCACTTTCATTTTCTGCGTGCTTTTAAAAACACCTGAAGCAAGGCAGCAGGAAGAAGCGGTCGACTTGAGCAGTCATGCTCGACGGATCATGTTCCCTGCACACACTGCCCACATTAAATTCCATTTCAATCGCTGCTCCATTGCTTTTTTTTTTCATTCGATGTGCAGGGCAAATCAAGTGGCAGTGAGATGTTTTAACGGCAATGTGAGTTGGTATTATGTTAAACTTGTCACTTTGGTTATAGACCAACGTCTGCACGGCCATAAAGGAGTCCAAAGAATGAACCCCTAGCATTTCAGTCGCTGCTGCAACGGAACAGCGTTGGGTGTCGTTCAGTAATTCAGAGCCTAGAACGATCCCGATAAACAGACTGTACGAGGATGCCTTCGACCACATCGTCTGGCACTTTTCCGTTCGTTGAGAAACTAGAAATTACACGATGGGCCGAATTTGCCCTGTGGCTGTTCGTCTTTTTTGTCGGCGTACCGAGCAACTCATTGATTCTGTGCGTCTGCCGGGCAAGAAGGCTGCGAACGACCACCCACGTCTTTATCGGGGCGCTGGCCACAGCCGACCTCCTGATATGTCTCCTGAAATTCGTGGACGCTGCAGTCTTGGCGTCAGCCTCGCACTTCCTCGACTACAACGATCAGAGTGTGGTGTACTTCCTCAGTACCGCCCTGCTCTACACGACGGCCTTACTGACCACGGCGATCGCTTTCGATCGCTATGACGCTGTCTGTCATTCTTTCCGTCGCACTATGACGCTCGGACGGGCCAAGATTGTGGCAGGGGTGTGCTTTGCGACAGGGTTCATCGGAGTCGTCCCAGAAGCTGCCCACAAAATACACGAGGATGTGTATGGCCACACCGTAGATAAATTCATACGGTCAATTTTCAAGTTTATCCCAATTTCACTTTACTTAGTGTCGCTGTGTTTAGTTATCATGTTTTATGGCATTATATTCAAGTTCGTCCGCAATCGGCGACAGATTATGCCGTCAAGTGTTGCATCACGACGGGAAACTGTTTGCGCTACCGACGGGCGAAATCGACCACTCACCGGGGGTTCCGTTTCCACTCAGCAGGCAGGGGAAGATATATATACTGGATCCCAATCTGTAGCACTCAGACCTGCTGTCAGTGGTGTTTTGACTTACCCAGCCGAACCCAAACTGGCCAGGCTGGCAGATCTTGGCGAGCATCTCCACTGCTTCAAACGCACACTTGACTCCTCACCACCAGCAAGCCTGCAACAGCCTCCTCAGGCATGCAATGCGCCCGCCGACAATGAAGCAAGCAGTCCAGTACGTATGAAGATCAGCAGATCCAAGATTAATCAAAGAGAGACAGAAGGCACATATGCAGCCAGAAGTGCAGCAACTGATCTCCCAGAATCACTTCCACAGCAACCGCTCTCAGTTAGTGGCACAGAGGTTGTCCAGCAGCAAATGCCACCTGCAGGACCCTCCCAACAAGTTGACAACCCTATCCAACTCCAAACCGCTCTTCGTCCGCCTCAACATGGACGCCGCCACCAAATCGCAGCCCATCAGTCGCGCACGACCAGAATGCTCTTCGTTGCCACTTTCCTATACTTCGTCCTGTGGCTGCCGAATGTCTGCATCAGAATCTACGCCCTAGGGAGCATGTTCGCTGATTTCCTGAAGTCCTCCCACCACGCCAGTATGATTGCTGCCTTGGTAGCTCTCCGCGACATCGTGTACCTCAACAGCGTCCTCAACGTGTTTGTCTACGGTAAGGCGAACAGGTACTTTTGGGACGAATGCACGGCGATCTTGCGGAAGTTACGTCAGCGGTTTTAAGATGTGAGCGAAAAGGTTCAGTTTCCGTTCAAAAAGCTATGGAACTGCTGAAAAACTGATGCTAGTCGGATAGTTCTTCAAAGCAAAGGAGTAACCCTAACGAACGCCGATGCACCTGTGTAACACAAACTATACTAAGGTCACTTTTCACTTTTCTGCTCTACAACTACGTATAACACAAAAAATAAGACGTAGAGATGACTTTTCTTATTAACGAAACATTTGATTTTGAAGTGCATATACTAAATAATATTTTGATCTTTACCATCGCACGTTTGCAGGTTGTGGGCCCCTATAGTGTGATTTTTAATCCTTATATTGGGATTTCCCTATCTATTTTACGTCCGTTGTATGAAAAAAACCACATGTACCACTTCTCAAGTCGCCATTTTCTAGCTTATAAAGTTCAAGAATTTGTTCTTTATATCTTTTTGCGGAATCAGCTCTACCGACGATTAGGGAAAGAACTCATGGAGCAGAATAATACAGTTCCCTCGAACATGACATTTTGCACATTACACAAACACCAACCAGTGGGAACATTTCTATCGTTGTCAAGCAGTGGGGTCGATCCAAAGGGACGTCATTGTAGTAGGCTTACCCAAATTTGCTATCCATCCACGGAGCCCCGGCATATCCTAGTTCCGTAGATACGTGCTATAAGTAGAATGACGAAGATCCCCCATCATATCGAGTTGCATTTCTATCCGGGAAAAAAACATATTTCCAGCCGAAAAAAAGTATTTCACAATTTTTTCGCTTCTTGGATATGTGGCAAACATTAGAACTGTAAATTTGTCTCTCCTGCGAAAGATCTTATAAATAAAACTGTGCTTTTATTGTCAGGTCTATATGATAATCAAGTGAGTTTGAATCAAAATAAAATAAGTAGATAGCTTCAGAAGATTAATAGTGTGTTTGTTTATTCGTTGATCTCAACCCATTCAAGTCAGCGCTTTTCGAAGCCTAGCAAGGAATGTTGATGGATCTAAGCCCATCTTGATTGGCGACCGACGTACATGCCAAAGTAGGCCTGTAGGTCTACTGTAGTCGAAGGAAGTTACACTATTCGACTCATTAAGAGTCAAACTTTAGCCAAAATGCCAATAAAGGAAAGGCTGATATTGTACAAAATTGTGTGAAAGAGGTTTAGTCACTGGCCGGCCGGCAGACTGACTGATTGACTTATAATAGGGGAAAATCACGAAACCTGAGAAATATCTCTGAATGACGTCTAGTGGAGAGGTAGGAAAGTGAGCCACCACTCGTTTGTTAAATTATTGTGACGAACCCGACAACAACTTTTTAAACACATGTGGCGCGCGTTGTTAACACTTCGGTACTATACTATACTGTACGCCAAATTCATGTTGCATTGTGGGTACTATGCAATAATGGCGACAATGTGAAAGTCAGAAGATACTCTTCCGGATTTTCTTTTTGCCGGAATTCCACCGGTTTTTACCTGACTATATTTTTTTAGTTTAGTTTTTAATTTTATTTTTGGAACGAAATGGGAAAGGAGCAAGATTTGTTGGATGCTGCCCGGACAGGGAACGTTGTAACGATTCAAAAAATATTGTCGGCTCGACCGAAGAATGCACTCTCGCAAGCGATTGCTATCGGGTAAGAGTTGTACATGTAGGCCTACATCATATGCCTGTACAGTAGCTTCCGTTACGAACAATCACTGTGCATGTACTGTGCGCGTGGTATATGTTCACTGTAGCCTGTATCTGCTCAATATAGTCGGCAATACATCCAGAGGACACATCATACCAATCATTTATCTCAGTCTGGTATTGCCTTGGTAATCATGGTAATGACACCAACAGACCAAGGATTCCTCTTTGACATAAATGGCCTAGGCACTGTCATGACTGTAGCTTGCTAGCCTGTAGAGAGGATGTAGCTTGCTAGCCTGTAGAGAGGATGATCAGTACAGTAGGCCTAGTTAGTTTCAGAGGTAGGAGGAAAACCCCAGAGGAATATTCTGGCATGTCGGGATAGAACTCTCGAAGTCAGGCATGTCAGGTAGGGACTGAAAACCCAATCCACATGTGGACCAGGCCGGGATTTGAACCCGGTACCACAGAGGTGGAAGGCATGTATGCCAACCTGACAACCTGAGCCATCGTGACAAGTCATTGTTACACCTTAGGCTTAGCATGCTTAGAGAGGTAAATATGAAATAGTTTTTTTTTTCTGTTTTGTTTTTGAAGCGATGTAGAGTAGGGTGTCGTAACTTTGTAAGAAACATTGCAATATATATTAATATATTAAAGTTTGGATTCTATCAGACCCTGCAAAGCAATGAAAAACTGAGTTTAAGGCAAAGATGTTTCTACATACATTTATTTTTACATACATTTATTTTAATAATGTTTTTTGTACATGTGTAATGCATGCAAACTGTGATCATTTTGGTACAAAAAATGATGGTGAGTCTGTACTGAAAAGTTTACCATTCATCATGTTCACAGTTACATGTATGTAAAATCTTTGTTCTTGCACAGTATTTCAGAGAATTCAGTGCTTGCTTACGCATAAATTTGAAAAAGTGTGAAACTAAAAATTAAATGGAAGAATGGAGGAGATACGTGCAGAATGGAGGCTGATAATGTCCCTTACATGTCCCTTTGGCCTGCCTCATTATCACTTGATCCTATCCCTAGCTAGTGATCATTTAAGACCAGCCAAGTACATGTACATGTACATTCCCTTAACCCTAACAGTTCTGCATAAAATTTGGCTTGGAGTACTCACAGTACTCAGTACAAAATACATGAAGCAGTAATGTGAGGCTTTTTGTGAGCCTGAACTTCAGTGAAGGACCTACATGTACACGTAGCATTACAAATTACTACTTCTGGCTAGGGCACTTCCATTGTTACTCATACAGAGAACAATAAAGTCATGCACTCATAGTGCAAGAACACTGTATGGTTCATTGTCTTATCTATTGTATTTTATGGCTTCAGAGAACAATAAGCTCATGTCCTCTTTCAAGCGACAGCACTGAATAGTATATTTTACTACTAAGTAGTACTTAGTACTTTGTAATATTTAGGGCTGTTCAGGTTAATACAGGCCTAAAGTACATCTACATGCATATTCGGCAAAAATTCAGTGTTTTCCTTTTTTTGAATACAAAATGTAGAAGTTTTGTGGTGTTGAAAGCTTGAGTAACTCCAGCGGCGATGCTCATGATATCCAGAAATTTGGGTTTCCCTATAAAGTCATGAGAGTTGAGGCTGGTGTACTCAAGGGGTGTTCAATTTCACTGAAGTAAAACATCCTCTTAAAAAAATAGGTCCACAGTTGACTGGTTGAGTCTGGAAGTTGAAACCAGCACTCAGGGCACAGTACACCGAACTTGTCTCCAGTGATATAATATTGGCAGAACACTGATCCATTATTTTACGCCGAGTTGGCAATTTTTGTCGCCTCATTGGACCGGAAGACTTTACAGACAATTTCACCACTGTAAACAGAATGAAAGAAAGCCGTTGACTATACAGCAGCTTAATCTACTCAGTGCTGACACCCCCTCCCTTCCCACCGAAATGCACTTCCTAGGCAATTGAGCATCGTTAATTCACCGTGAGTCTTATACTGCCTGTAAATGCACAGACTACCGGCAAGTTGTATTGAAATATTGAGACAGTAAATGTCTGAGCAATGATGCGAGGAACTTTACCACAGAAGTACAGAATACATGTAGGACATTGTGGCTTCAACTACTGAGTGCACAAAGACTCAGCGCAATACAAGTAAGGAGTAAAAAAGGAAGGTCCATTCACATGTATGTCCTTTGACTTTTCTTTGTAGACAGGGCCTACATGTACATGGCTAGTAAAGGTTGATGATGATTCTGTTCTTGGTGGTGCACTCAGCATTATATACTGTACATCATGCTCACAGCTGTAATCAACTAACCTCAAGAAATTTTGCAATGCCATTGTGACAAACAGCCAAGGACATTTTCCACGCATTTGACCTGCATTCCAAAAAAGTGAACATACAATAGAAATCTGTGCTTACACCTATCAGATGTGAACAAGGGCACTACTGTGGACGCTTGCATACCCTGTATGTAATGAATGCACCAAAAAAGGGGGCAGTCATCGCAGTATAAAGAGTACCTAACAAATTTGGCAGTCATCAATTCTGATAACTGCCAAACACAGACCACCACAAATATGTCCCAGTGCTGAGTGCCTGCAAAATGAAAGGAACCCCACACGTTGCCCTAAGGCAGGTCATCCCGGGTCAATTCGGGCATGTTATTTGTTATGAAAGAGTGTTCAACACCTTTCATCAGTAGAGCACACACACACAGGAGTATCGCTGTACGTCTGCACAGCACAAGTCACTTATTAGCGGAATTTGGGCGTGCTGAGCCCAAGTCTTCTGGGGACAGTGAGCGAATCTTCTTTCAACAAGAAGCTGTCATGATGAGTACACATGCAGCTGTGGCTTTTGGCCCATTGCTGCCTGTGAACAAATGCAGTACATGCAATATTGTTGATGACGATGTTTGTCACACCACAACCTATGTACAATTTGTGGTAATTTAGTTTATTTTTGAAGAAGTGTTCTTCAAGAAACTTGCTGTGGCTTTCTACTTACATGTACTACAGTACATGTACAATGTATACAGTGTACATAGCTGGGCTCAGGTTTCCCTTGGGGTGCTGATAGCACCAGGCAGCTTAAAAAAATTGAGACACAGAGCACCTGCAATAAATAAACCTGACTGCTGCTGACAGGGCCAAAAAAACTCTGAATTCATTTCTTCAAAATAGTTCACTCTTGTTCTCAGTGGCCTTTTCTTTGCCTGTGAGAACAATCTGGAGGTGATTTACCACACATCATTTCATGTTTTCTATCATTTTTCTTTGTGTAACTCAGGTGGCAATATTTACCTCCCCCCCAAAAAAAGGCTGAAGGGTGGTGATAGTGACTTAGATTTGTGAGGTGAGCTGCCTCACATAGGCCTACATGATAATGTATGAATTGGCAGGGGAAATCCTGGCCGTGGCTGGGCTGTACCGTTGCGTGCACATGTACCCGAACATGTAGGCAGACTCCTGTGTTCACTGGTGCTTTGGACTACCACACAAAAATAGAGCACTTCCACAGTGGTGTGAGGGTGGCAGGTTCAAATATCCCTTTTTTTTGGGTAAATTTCTCTGTTCATCTTTAGACCTGTTCACACTACAGCCTCTTGGCCTGGCTTGAACTCGACCCCGGGCGAACTCGTGACCACCCTGGGTTGAAAGGTTGATTTTTCAACCCTGTGTTCAACCCGGCATTGTTTCACACTTGTTATATGTCTGTCCAAGTTCAACCCAGAAATGAGCACGAAAACTTTTCAACCCAGGTCGAAAAATCTCCACCCTGGTCCAGAGCAGGGTTGAAGTCAATCTTGGGCTTGACGGAGGGTTGGCGCAGGTGTTGAAAATTAGCAAGGGTGCATCGTCGCCAGTTTCCAACCCTGCCCCAAACCCTGTGTTAACTCTGAGATTTACTTCACGGGAAAAGGCCTATTACATGTACAAGGTTCCTGTCAGTTTGCCAATCGATGTTTCAACCTTTTCATGTTCTAGCTGTCGAGCTACTGGTATGTGTACTTTGTGTTTAGCACTTCCTGTATGCACTTGAAATAACATTTGGTTGGGGCTTTTACTGGCATACCGGTTCATGCATATGCACCGGTTATTTTCACAGCTACTGGTACGTGTATACTCCACTGACATCCAGGAAATTCTACGTAAATAATTGTGGGCACCCTCGGAAGGGATTCGAACCCAAGAACCTACATATACATACATGTACATACAGTGTACATGTAACTGAGTGCATATTTGTGCAAACATCATACAACCCAGCCACTGAACTGGCTTGAATCTGTTAAATAGCAAAACCTGTTTTAAGATTTATTTCTGCAGTCTTCTGGTTAATCATTTGATCGTGAGTTGCATCACATTCCAGTTTTCTGTAAATTTCATACTTCATTCTGAATTCCTTTCTGCCAGTTTCTATTTCATTTTGGGTGTAATAAAGTGTGTGATATCTTGGACATACATGTACATGTACCTGTCATGCTAAAAGTCTGGATTTTTCTTCTCCCTTTAGTTTCAGACGAAGTGTGGCCCCTAATTGCCAAGACAGCTCTGGGTATACACCGATGCACCATGCAGTTCTGAATGGGCACAGGTACGGTAAATACACGCTACTCAAGTACACATGTTGAGTTTAAGGCATTGGAATTAAATATACTGGGTGGGTACAGATTTTGTTGTTGAGCTGTTGATTTTATTTGATTGGAATCGGTTTGCATGTTTGTGTTTCGCTAAACATACATGTACAGATTCAAGAGAATGCCTTAAGTCATTACGCCTGGCATCAAGAAATGTTCAGTGTGCTCTGTTTCATGGGCAAAAATAGGCAACGTTTACAGTGTGGATGATGAAATAACTTTAGATTGTGATAAACATGTGACTTGAAATATTGTACGGCTCAATTCCACCTTTAATTCCCCCTTTTTTATGAATTCCACAATTCTGCCTGATGTTTGGTTAGGTATAACTGACTTGTTTTGTTTCAAATTGAACATCGGGAAAAGGTGTGGATACTGTACCAAACTGGAGTTTACAACCGCTGTAAAAGGTGACAACTATACAATTTTAAACCAATTAACTCATATTGGTGTATACATGTATACACCATCATTGTCAGGAATGTCAAGAAAACTCAACAAGCTCTTGCAAGAAGGCTGGCTACCGACAAACCACTCTAGTCTACATGTACACGCTGCTGTCCATATTCCATGCTCTGACCGTGCAAATGTCCAATCTATGTACATGTATGTACAGTTGTGGTAAAAAGTTTACATACCCCCCCCCAGTACTGCTGTACACCTGGTATGGTAAAACAAAAACAGTTTTCCAATAACTTTCACAACTTTGCTCATTTCTATCAACTTTTTTTTTCACCAGGACAGACAAGATGGGTCTTTACTTAAAGTACAGGGTGTATGCATGAAATAAAAACACCCGAGGACGTATACGATTCATATTTATATTTACAGAGAAATCAAAATTTTACATATTCCAACCCTAATATTGAGTGCCACTTCCTGTATTTGTGGTCACATCACACAGTCGCAGTGGACCACATTCTGAAGTATTTTTCTTCATCATCATCATCTTCGGTTTTACGTCCTTCTTTCCATAGAAAAGCAGGGGTTGGACTGGTCCTCCCTATAGTTGGCTTCACTTGCCGAGGGGGTCTTACTGCATGTCTCTACCTCTCTCTGTTCAGCGCCATTTCAACACAATAACGGGGTGCTTTTTTTACAAAATGATTTTTCAGATATAATAATATTTTGAACCATAATAAATGTCTCGGAGTATTTTCAATTGAAGTGCATGTACACACTATGGACATTGAGTTGAGGTACTGTTTGTTTGACCTCATAAAATACAGTTGGCCAAACTATTTTGAACAGTGAAAAATTGAGGAAAACTGTTTTTTGTCTAGTGCATGTAACTTTTTGCCCCATCTGTACGTACCTCAGTTTGTAGAATTACCCGCAGATACAGTACCTTAGTACCTGTACATGAACGTTGGCAGAAGTTTAAGCCCAAAAGGTGCCAAAATGTTGAGACACGTGAAGGTAGCGGATGTGTGTGCTGCCAATACTGTCCTATTGCGTCTTTTTGCATTTCCTGTCGAGGGAAGTAAGGATTACCTCAGCAAATCCATCACTTCCCCAAAAAACTTGTTTTGCTGATACAGAATTCAGCCCTTGGACTTCTGAAAGACATCAAGCGTGCACCGTTTATGCTCAGGGTGCGTGTCACGTATAGTGTACAGTTGTACATGTGCATGTACATGTGAGGTTGGTTTACAGTCTAAAAGTACACATACATGTGTGCGAGCGTCTTTCACTCTACACCTTCTAAAAAGGAGACCTTATCACTGCTCATACAGTTACCTGGAGCCTTGACTGTTCCCGAGAAGTCTTTATGCAAAGAGGGATGGATACTGTAATATGGTCAGGGCAGGGAAGCCATGTTTGATTGTGTTCTGTTATTAGTGTAGTGCCAAAACTACTTTTGCCTTTCCATGCCTCACTTTATTATTTTTTTTTGTTTTAATAATTACAAATTTTGAATTCATAATCAGCATATTTGATATTAATTTGTAATGAGTTTCATTTCAGTGCTTTCATTTGTTTTTCTCAGATGCCAAAACAAAAGGAGTACATGTAGCCTCACTTTCGATTCAATATGACTGACTTGTGAATAAGGCCAGTTCATGTTTACTTAAGCAATTAAAATACCTTTTAAGAGATACAATTAAGAACGTGGCCACTGACCCATTGGGCATTGCCAGTGTACATGTATACATATACTATCAGTGTCAGAGCTCTTAGTTGAAGAAACACCAACTACATGTACATGACGTTACTGCATTGGCATCACTCAGGCTGTGTGCATGAATTGACACACACGCACATTAGGCAATCCACAGCATCCCATCACTGACCAAAGGAGCATATAATGCATGCATATGTACATCACCTGCTCAAGAGTGTATGCTACCGCAGGGATGACCTCCGATGCCCCCTTCACACTACCAGTAACCAAAGGTCACTGATTCAAGTCTGGCTTTGGCAACCACAGCCTCAGTTCTTCAAAAAAAAAACTTAAACATTTCAAATGTTTTTAAAAAGTGTATCTTAAATGCACTTTACTCACAAAGGAGGTCCAACGGTTTTCGTGCATGTACTCTTCAAGCAAATTTGACACGCAGTAAAGATGGTAAAGGGGCTTTGCATGCTTTCCATGAAAAAGACGACAAAAGGTATCATACACTGTACATGTACATGCGCACAGCAAAAAACAGTAACCCCGGTGTACACCGAACACATGTACAATGTATGACACGTCTGCGATTTTATCTACTGAGCATTGAAATTGTTTATTATTAGGGCTTACACTAATAATGGAAATTGTTAAAATTAAATGTGACGACCAGCACAGGCAAGCACGCCTCTTGAAATTTACAGTCACGCAAATGTGCGTTTGCTGTTAGTGTAAAAATAGGACAGGACATTGAGTTAGAACAGCGCATTATGCAGGGTCTGACATGGACCACGCAACACAGTTATCTGTCACACTGTTTGTTGCCGTAGATTGACCAATCAGAATTCAAGTGTGCCTGAAGATACCGGTAAATATATACATGTACATGTACTGAATTCGAGTATGTAGGCCTATGCAATTCAATATGAATTTCTTTGGGATCTGTGCAACAACATGTACGTAAAGTTTGTACGTACAATGTATGTACATGTGTACATCGTCAGTACAGTACATGTACATTGGTACAGTCCACTAATTCAAGCCCCATTAAAAACTGTGCAAACTCAACACTGTTCAGGGCCCAATAACATGCATACAACATCGCTGAGATTTCTGACACATCAATTAAATTTTTGTCTGGTGTCTAATCTTTCAATATCTTTTTAATTTTTTGGCAGGTTAACCAATTACATTTTTAATTATTCCCACAAAACAAAATCACCCCCCAAAAAGTGATATTTCCAAAGTCTGCTTGTAGCCATTTTTCAAGTGGTAACCCTCAACTTTCCCGGGCAATTGGGACCATTTTTCAACCGTATTTTTTAACTTTTCTGCTCTCAAATATGAAAGCCCAAAAGACCCAGGGAGCTGATCCCGGCAGATATTTACACAATCACACCATTAGGGGGGCCAAAATCTCTTTTTTCAACAACACTGTGGGGGGCACTTTTAATGCTGGCCAAAAATTCTCACTTCAATTTTAATAGACTACACTGGCATCACATTCACCATAAAAACTTCCAAAAAAGGATATACATGTAAGCAGGTTGAGTAAGCTTTTCACAGAATTAGAAGTGATCTTTTTGACCTTCAAGCTACTACAGCCCATGTACATGTATACATGTGCCACTTGTGTACAATGCATATACATGTATGTCTTGGTACAACTAACTACAGTGCATACATACAATGTACATACATATACATGTGAACGTTACATGTGCAATACTTAACACAGCACAGACCAAAATGACTTGGCCATAATAGCCTGGGTTTAATCTTACATATCAGTACATCTTCAGTACATTGCATGTCTGTATATATTGAAGGTTATGTTACAGTTCATGTATTTTTTAGATTAAGGAAATACTGTGTATGGTAATTGATACATGTATGGTACATGTATATATGACCTATTGGTACATATACCCCAACAATGAGGATATCATTGAACAGGGTATGTACCGTTTACACACATACAAGTTCATGGGAGAAACAGTGTATATTGTACTCATGAGTAGGACATGGGTATATTAAGGGACCGTCTTCCCTATTTCCTGTGTTTGAGAACGGGTACATTGTACAATGTACATGTATGTATGAGAACGTGCATCCCTTGAGCTGTCAAGTTTATTCTTGGTTGAACTGCAGGCAAAGCCAAGGACAGAAGTGGTACATGTACATGCATGCACAGCAGAGTGGATAGGGTCCACACAAACCTGGCTAAGTTATATCCAATTGGTGTATACTGTCAAGGTTGGGAAAAAAAATTGCTTGGTAAAAGTGTTTTGACACTTAAGCTTTGCACATTGTAGGCAGTGGACTTCTCTGTCTCTTGTGAAGGTCCTGTCTGCTCTCCAGTGACAATCAGTTTACAATGTACATTGTACATGTACAGTGAGGGGTGTTCATCCCTTGTCACAGTGTTTAAGTGGCACATTTTGTGAAGATGTTACCGTAGTTTTTTGCCAGTGTTCTGACTGCAAGCTTCTAGTTGTTAGGTGCTCTGCCACCGTACATGTACTGGTATAAAACAAACTTCAGCTAAAATTCTGACCTGTTGGCAAAACAAAAAGTAGTGTACAAAAGTATATGTACATGTAGCTGCAAGAAATACTGGATGCTGCTAAAATGCTTCAGCCACCATGTTTTTTGAATTTACATGTAACTGGCCTCTCTGGTACCACCCCTGTACACAAATAAATGTGTACATAGTTACCTTGCATTATCCCTTTTGTTCTGATACATGTGCTTACACATACCATACATACCGTGTACGGGTACTTTGTTCGTCAGATGCACTGTACATGTACATCAGTATTTGTTTACAGCATGAACAGGAGTTTCGTCTTCCCTTGGTTGTGGCTTCCAATAATACCACTCATGAAGGGATTTTGTTATTGTGGAATGGGATTGTCGGCTGCCACGTCATATTTTGTACTGTGAACAGCACAGAATTGTCACCTGCTGTGATGGTGTCCATGGTATTTTACACACCCAAGGTGGCAATTGGGCATGCAAATGCTCATACATTGCAGTGTACATCAACTTTTTATACAATTTTTTCAAACAAATGTACATACACGTATATCTGGTACAGAGTGCCCAGGTCAGTCAACTTGGGCAATAACTCCAGTTTTTTCATACACCTGTACCAGGAATTCAGAATTCCAGACTTCTGTCACAGGGATGGATGTCAGAAGCCGTATTAGTAAAGAGGAGAATTTCAAGATCAGGAACTTTTGAGAATTAATGTACAGTGTATACGAGTATTGCTCAAATTTATTCACTGAGACAATGTACATGTACATGTGCATTTACTGTACATTTGTATGATGTGCTGTGCACATTATATACCGGTACAAGTGAGCACTTGTTTAAATGTTAAATATTTCGCTGTCCTGTGTGGAATATTCCTACATGTATGCCATTTTTTGTTTAGAAGTATATTTCATGAATACAATATAATGTTCTTATTTCCTGTTGTAGGTTACATACTATGTACATGTGTGCAATCACAGCCCCGCAAAATATAATTTGGACGTTAGTTGTGTACAAAATATTCGGGTATTTTGCTTTTCTTCGGGGAAGGGGTATTACTTTGTTCTTCAGTTACATGTACCGGGGTACATAAATTTGCTGTTATTTACCGTATCATTTGTGATCCACGATCTTTTGAGCAAAACAAAATCCACATGTACCGTACAAGTCAAGTTTCCTTCGGACTCCCATGTACGGTACCGGTACACGTACATAGTCTGCATCATGGTGGGACTTCTACCCACAACAATGAATTGTACCTGTGTGGTACCACAGGAAGTAATGGGTTCAAGTGTAATCTAGAATAGAATATTGTACTGAACGTGTATGATGATAAGGTAATGTACCGATATGCACATGTACAGAGAAAATAAACAGACAGTTACTGTAAGAGTAAACTGTTTGCTCTAGTAATATCAACCTAGTTTATCAGCAGTTCAGATGAAAACTATATGTACTTGAGATCATTTCAACTCCTCAAGTGTAATCCTGTGGTGTACAATATCCAATAAATGGCCTTTTCATTAGCACCCAATCCTGTAATGGGCTCTGATCAAATCATTTCAGCCCCCAGGCCATATTTCCTGGCTCGCTGGAAGCCAACTCTCCACTTCCATAAACAGGAATTGCTGAAGACATGCAAGCCAGTTGGGAGGCCACATCAAAATGAAGTATTGTTTCTCCATACTAAATTTGACCTGGCTCCAGCATACCGTACCGGTACATTGTAGTTTCCATAATAAGGTTTCACTTTCCTGTAATATTATACACTAGTGAGCCAGTTTTGGTGTAATACATCGTACATGTACATGTATATGGCTGTTTTGTACTGTACATGTACACATATATGTGCATTGTACCGGTAGCTGGCCAACTGATGAGTGCCAAGGGATGGGTGCTGCTTGGTCAAGATACACATGCAAATTATGTAACTTGCAGAATTTGTACCCGATCTACACATGTACCGGTACATGAACGTACATGTACCGGTATCTAGTCCCACACATACATTGCATACAATCGAATACGTTTTAATACGAGCTCCAAGGGACTCTCCAAAAAACCTCGTCTTACTGTAAACCTTGTTTTATACATGTTGACACTTACCCCATGCATAGAGCGCAAGCCTGGCGTCATACACCAGCAAGCTTTGTTATACATCACGGCAATGTACGTGTGCTGCAGGCCTACATGTACTGGTACTCTACGATACAGTACATGTATATGCAGTGGATTAGTATTCGATGTACAGCCTTTAACTTGTTAATAAATTTTAAATCATACGATTCAAATGAATAAAACAATGATTCCGAATATGCCTACTTGTTGACACAACAGTGGCTGGCCGGCCGCCCTGCGTGCGCCGCGCGCACGCGGCATAGCCAGGTAAAGCGCTCCTTGGAAACTGGTACCTGACGTTGCTCGTAAGTTAAGGTTTAATTAACTTGAGAACCAGTTCATATAAGGAAGGGACGTAAGAGGGCGTTGAAATTGGAAAATTTCTGTTGGTTTGTAGTTGGCGGGAGGGATCTATTTTCAAGTCAGGTTCACGTATAATTGTTCATGTTCAGCTGAAAAAAAAAAACTCTTTCGGACCAGACCCGCTGTGATCAAAACTCCTTTGATGCCACGACATCGCAACACCTAGTGTCATCTAGAATAAAGCCCCCTCTAGCGGCACAAGGAACAGAGTCGCTAAGTCATCGTTGGCAAAACCGCAACACGAATTGCCGAGTGGATAAGCATTTTTAGAGAACTACTGATGTGCTCCATCAGGAATTACTTACTGGGATTACGGGGATTAAGCTTTTGAAGATGCTTTTCAGTTGTACTCGTATAAAAAATGCCATGGACAATGGTTTTTGACACTGCCAGTTAGGCAAAAGTGCTCGTCTTGTCCGTGTTTTTGTCTTAGCATAGCTCGTATTAAGTAAGTTTTCTGTCATAGGAATGTGTACAGTTTGATCGGGACCAAAGAAATATGCTCGTCTTAAGTGCGATCTCATCTCAAGCGTGCTCGTGTTATTCATGTTCGACTGTACATGTACTTACATGTACACATGTGTGTGAGTCCCAACCCACTTGCAAATTATAATGGTGTATGTTTTTTTTCCCACAACCCCTCGCTCAATTTTCAACTTGATGTGCATAATACTGTAGACAGTAAATATCGGTACTGTACCAGTACTTGTAAACAATATTTCCCTGAGACGGACGTGCCTCGTAGTAGTACAGTACATACATGTATGTGCACATGTATATACGGTTCATGTACCAAACTCCCATACTGTAGTTGTGGGGACATACACTCGATATTTCAGGAGTCAGGTTGGCAGGGTAGTTCTTTCCTCGCCTTCCACCTCTGTGGTCCCGGGTTCGAATCTCGGCCCGGTTCACATGTGGATTGGGTTTTCAGTCCCTACCTGACTCAGTGGGTTTTACCTAGAATATTCCTCTGGGGTTTTCCTCCAACCTCTAAAACTGTAACTGCTTCATACTGTCTCCGCTTTACTGATGTTGGTGAATGTGGGTCATTTGGCGGCTGCCTGAGGCGCCCTTGTATGCCATCGGCTCAACCATGTTTAAATGTATTCATTGTTCCACGCTTAATGTCTTTATTTTACAGCGCATTTGAACATATCTATATGAAATTCGCGCTTTATAAATGAATATTATTAAATTATTACTGGTCACGTACATGTACTGGTACATGTATAGTACATGAAGACAAATTCCGGCAGTTAGATGTTGGATGTGGCACATGTGTGACTGGATTTAAACCAATTTTACATTTCATCTACTGTGTTCCATGTCCTCAGGCTTGCAGTGGAGATTCTGCTTAAGTACGATGCCTCCCCGGGCATGCCAGATGCCAAGGGCAGCACACCATTCCACCTGGCTGCCTGGACAGGAGGGACGGAAATCATCCGTGTACTCATATCTCACGCCCGGGCGTACTGCCACATCAACGGACAGGTACTGCATGGGAAGTCTCGGGTGGCCTCTCGGTTTGAAGGCGCTGTATCTTACGTTTGATTGAGTTCACGTAGTGCCATCCTGTGACTGAAATGGTGTTTGAGTGGATACCCTGCTGCTTACGAGGGTGGCAATTATCTCATCTTATCCTCGGTTGAGAAACAGTGGTGGAGTCTGCTGTGTGGACCTCACACAAGGTCTCTGCCTACATGTACACGTGCACTACAGGGTGACGAGAGTGCATCTTGCAAAGAGCAAATCAGATCTCCCACTTTGCCTTGACTTTAAAAAATTTGGGGTCGTTTATTGACTTGTGCCCTTTGTAAATACCTACATGTAGTACGTGTCAACATTAATTTTATGATTCTGATCGTGGAAAGTATTAGCTTACAGGTGTTTGTATGTTGTGGTTTCCAACTGTTTACTTCAGAATAATGACTGGGATACTCCCTTGCACTTCGCAGCGCAGTATGGCCACACAGATGTCGTCAAACTATTGCTGGAGGTGAGTCAACTTTTCCAGTTTGTTCATCCCGACAATAATTAAGCCTGTCACAGTTGAGCAGTGGTGTAGCGGTCATCACCTAGCCAAATATTACCATGGCCAGGTGTGAACAAAGCGAGAGAAGATGAACATTGAATGCTATGTGTACATGCATGAAAGTAAGGTTACACAATAACCTTAAGACTTGAGACTCTCCCTGAAAGAAGAATGTTTTCAAGGAGAAAAGTACTTGAAGAGTACTCATCCAAGTATTTCTTAAGTTGTTTGGTCTAAAAAAGTTTATTTAGTGTCAGGGTTGAAATGAAGTCCGTCACCGGTCCTTTCACTAGTCCTGTTACTAGTTACAGGACAAGCAGTAACAAAGGAATGCTTTGGTCACAGTTTGTTTGAGTACCCAGTGGCATGGAATGAGTGTGAGTGTGTGGGTGACTTGTGCTGGACTGAAATGTGCAGGCTTGGCATACAAAGTGTGGACCTCTGCACATACAGACAAAAGAACTCCAAATAATGTAGGGTATGATAGCATTGTGTGGACTCGCACACGTCCACACAATGTTTTCCCCTCTCTAAAACACATCTTCAGCAACATTTTTGGGTCAGAGTTATGCAGTTCGAAATAGTTATCCTAGTGGGAGAAAAAGAGAGCATTTTTCCAGAGTTACCAGTACCTTAACCACAGGAGAAAAAAGGAATGTCCACACTTCGTGAAACAAATATGAGTGGGCTTGTGGTAGACTCGCTATGCCTACCCATATGTACTGATGACGTACCGGTGTTACACTGGTTTACCGCACTGGTTTAATGGGCTTCATCAGTGTGGTATAAACAGGCAATGTACATGTACACTTGTACATGCATGCCATGAGCAGAGGAGATGGCAGCGTAAGAGGCATGTTCGATCAGATGAAAGTGAGAGGTGAAATCCTAGCGTTTTCCATTGTCAAAGATAGTTCCCAGAAGATTTAAAACAGTGTTTGCATAAAAATTTTTTAAAATGCAGAAATTTTTTTCAAAAATCTGCTCTGTGTAAACAGAGATTCTTCTTATTAATAAGTTTTTCTAGTAATGAAACCAAGGATTCCTCCAAAGCGCACCCTCTAGACATTGTAAGCTCATAAGCCTGAAGAAACCTGTAGAGGAGATAATGAGCAGGTGCATTTTTGGTGGCAGGAGGAAACACAAGACCAATGGTCTGGATAAAACCCACACAATCAGGTACCGTTAGGGACTGAAAACCTCAATCCACATGTGAACCGAGCGCGGATGGAATCCAGGCCGCAAAGGTGGAAACCGAGGAAAGAAGCACTACACCGACCTGACTCCCAGAAACTGTACTCATGTGCTTTTGATAGCAATGTAAATGTACATGTATGGCGATAAATGTATACACCACCGACCCCCATTCTGTCCCACCATGCACCGCGTTGATACTCCATCAATACATAGGGCTGTTACAAAACTCTCACTTGTGTCCTGCTGTCTGTATGTTCATCCTGCAGAATGCGGCTGACCCTACCATCGTCAACAAGAAAGAGGAGATGCCCTTGGACCTGGCGGCCCAGTACGGGCGGCTGGAGACGGTCCAGCTGCTGTTAGGGAGGCAGCCCGAGCTGCTGGGCCGCATCCCCGACCATCGCTCCATCCTGCACCTGGCGGCCAGGAACGGCCACCCGGAGGTCATCAAAGCTCTGCTGGCGGCCGGCTGTGACATCAATAAAAAGGTGCCGTTTTTGCTGTCATTATTCCACCCTGAGTTATCCACTTCATGCCGGGGCATTTTTCAATGTTGATGATGCTGGGTCGCATGACTATCATTTTTTCCGTTTTCAAAATCCTTCAAAAATTCACCATTTCATTTAACATTCATTTATAGCCGCACCAAGTATTCTTTAGGCACTCCTCTAAGTTGACAGGTGACCTTCATTGACGCCCGAGTATTTCAGCCACGCCAGCAGCCTTGTAAACAGAGCCCAGATTGTGCGATGTTGTATAACTGTCTTTTGTTCGCGAACCTGGCTCAGTGCACTGCTGACTTCTTTTCAATAGGGGCCAGATTAGCATGCAGCGGTGCTGTGTGGCTCATCGCTGCGGTGGTGGAGTGCTTTTGTCCCTGGTGGTAATCCCCTTGCTCTCAATGCCCCAAACCGTGGTATACGGTTTCAAAACAACACTGGATTATCACCACTTTTGAGAGTGAAAAATTTCGGTAATGCCCAACAGCCTGATCTTTTGTTCGGAGTACGGTCTTTTGTTACAAGGCCCTGTTTCCTTTGTCCGAGTTCGGAGACCCCGGCCACCCATATCAACCATACGTCTCCGATCCCGGAGTCCCTCGCAGGAAGTGGTTATATTGTAATTTATTTCTGGTAATGACGTTAAGGATTCCTCGAAAGTGTCCTAGGCACTGTAGATCCCAAGCCTGAAGAAATCTGTAGAGAGGAGACAATTAGAAGCAGTAACACTTATGCAGGTGGGAGGAAAACCCCAGAGGAATATTCTGGGTAAAACCCACGAAATCTGGTAAGCACTGAAAACCCAATCCACATGTGGACGGAGCCAGGAATCAAACCCAGACCGCAGAGGTGGAAGGTGAGGAAAGAAACACTACGCCAACCTGACTCCCAAAAGTTGAAGTGAACCCTCCTCAGCTAAGGAAAGACGGGCCAGTGGGAAGGTTTTCAACTGAGCCCGTGCATGTGCCAGGCACACGGGGGGGGGGGTTGTCCGCAGGGACCATGCATTCCAGCATATACTGGTTGCACGTACTCACTGCGCCCCACACAAAGTGTGCATAAACTTGCATGCTCACAGTGAATTTCTATCAAAGAAGCGCCGTTTCCATGTACAAGCACACCCTCTCTCATTCTAGCTCGGAACACATTTCTAAATATCTCACTAGCAGAAAAAAACTCCAGCCTAATTCCCAAACTGTGATTGTGGTTTCATCAAATCTTCCTTCATATCAAGAATGGCAGGAAGTGGAAAAGCAAAATAATCCCTTGGCACTGTTTGACTACGCAGGCTTGAAACCTAGTATATCATAAAAACTAAAATGTTAAACAACCAGAAATATTAACCAGATCCTTATTCAAAATGAGTAAAATCCTCCTGATGGTTTCCTAAGTTTGAAGTACAGAGGACTCAACAGTCCACAGACATCAAAAGCAAGCGAAAAAGGAGACTTCAAAGAACTCAATCTCAAGCATAAACTTAAACTGTTTAACAAAACTGCTTAACGGTGCTTATTTTCCCCCACCTGCAGCTCAAGACAGGTTCAGCGCTACATGAGGCCGCACTTTTTGGTAAAGTGGAGGCGGTTCGAGTCCTCCTAGAGCACAGCCCAGCGATCAACTACCGCATGAAGGACTCTGCCAGCGAGACAGCGCTGCAGAAAGTGGAAGGATACCCGTCCAAAGTGGCCATCGAAATAGCCGCCATGATCAAAGGTGAGAGTCTGGGTGCGTGAGCTCCGAAGCACACTCCCATCCAAACCAGCAGAGAAGAATTGAGACCGCGTCAGAATCACTTGGCTGCGGCTTGAAAATACACAATACAGTGGCTGTGGCTAGCGCCATGGACTCATGTAATTTCAAGCCATTGCCAAGTAATCTGGACACTGCCTGAGGCTGTGTCTCTACTGTTGGACATAGCTTACTTGTCTGTGGAAACCACCAGTTAGTGGCTACATGTATTTCCCCTAGACGTGCAGTTTCTAGCCACAGCCTGTTGATTTGGACATGCAATGACATACACTGCTGTTGGGTGCGGTATCCTTGTGTGGCTTATTCAAGAGATGTACAAGAGTGCTCTTTTTTGTTTGTCAAGGAGCTCACATGAAAGCGGTGCTAGAATGTCTATTAACCCTCCTTTTGTTGTAACTGTCAAAAATTCCTTCCACTTGATTTCCCCCAGTACACAGACACATGTGGGAAATTTGACTGGTTCTGATTGATAGGACAACCGGTTTAAGAATGTGTCTTTGCATAGGAGGGTTTAATAGAAGTAATGTATTGCATTTAAACCACATGGAGTCTTTCGGGACTACAGAATTGTTAAAAAATTCCTATCCAAAGCATTGTTTACTCTGATTTTTGGATAGAAAGTCTTATGATTGTGTATTCGCATAATCTAAATTTTCCTTATTTTTCCAGCCCACATAAGAGGCGATCCACTACCCCCATCCACAGCAACTCCCGGCCCACTGCGCAAAGCCAAAGAGCTCATTGACGCTGAGCAGCAGTCGACGTATGATAACGTGCCTCCAGCTACGGCCCCTGACCTCCCCGCCGGTCGTCACTCCTCGTACACCCCGCCGCTGGTCAAAAAGCCTGCGCGGCCATTCCGCCCAATGGCGGGCGCGGGCCGCAGTGCCAACTACATGAACGTGGACCTGCCCGCCAAGGTGCCTCCCAAGAAACCAGCTCGCTCCTCCATCGGGATTCTGCTGGACAAGGTGGACTTGTCCGCCTCGCCCAAGGCCGAGTCGCCGCTGGTGAACTCCACCTGTTCCATGTATGACCTGTCTTCTGCTCCCTTGGGCAGCAGCAGCCCAGCGTCTCAGCCAAAGAGCTCAGGTGATGGAACACCGGTCCGAGTTTGATCAGTGATCACTTGTCAATCAACTTATCAATTTTACCTGTTGCCCAGGATGTATGTTATGCATAGATTACCAGTCAAGTTGACAGAGTGGCCTCTTCCTCCTCTGTCTCTGTTCAGCAGGTCTCAAGTGAATTTCCACAACCTCGTAGAGGCTGTGACTTTGAGAAAAGCACAGCAGAAGTGACTTTGAGTACACAGCAGAAGGTTGAGAAATTAAAGTATCCATTAGTTACAGCTGCATCAGAATCACCCAGCTGTGGCTAGGAATAATGTGTCCTTATGGAAGGCAGTGGCCAGTGGCACAGCCACTTCTCGTTGACTTATGTGGAGTGGCTATCTGTAGCAGTGTTAGCCACTTCCCATAAACTTATTTAGAGTGGCTAGCGGTTTCAGCCAATTCCTGTAGACTTCTGTTATATTGCCAGCTACAGCCAAATGATTAGGATGCAGCCAATGTACAATTGGTCTTCAATGGTTGTGGGTAGGCACAGAATTCTTTATTAAATGATGGACCATTATTGTATTCTTGTTGAATAGATTCGGAGAAGTCACCTCCGCCCTTGCCGGACCGCAACTACTACGACGAAGACGTCGCAGGGGAGTACACCCAACTCCGCTTGGATGCCACCAAAGCCACCGTCAGTGCCTCGCCCTCAGTGCCTATCAAGTCCACGGGGTCCTCTTTCAAATGCTCTGCCCCTCCTCCCACCACCGTACCGCCGGAGCCCGCCGTGCTGATGAGAGCCAGCTCCAGGAAGAAGCGGCACATCTACGTGAGTCCTTCTGAAAAAGTGGGAGTAGACTGGCCGCGACGGCATGGATTTGAAGCTGTGGGGTGATTGATCAAGAATAGACCTTTCATGGGCTGAAATTCATCATTTTTGATGTTTCTTATGCTTCAGAAAATACGTACACAATGAGCTTTTTTCCCAAAGATTTTTATTATTTAGCAGAGGCCTTATTATTTAGTTAGAGTTAAAAGTTATTATTTAACTAGAGGCCTACAACTGTGCGCTTTTTTGAAGTTTAAAGGAAAAAGTGGGAAAGTTGTGAGTTTTTGTAGAATGTGCTATTTATGCAACCGGAACAGGTTTGCCACAGGCACTGTGGAAACTTATTTCAACGACTGCGATTTTGTCGTCAGGCGATCGTTAAAGCCCGCCTGTTGGACACTGCAGTCCACACACTTTGCCGTTGTTGTGTTTGACAAGTTGTTGAGAGAATCCTGTGGGGGTTTTATGCTATTTCTTTCATATCTTTGTTTTCCTCATTTATTGGTTGCTTACTATGTTGGCCTTATCAGTGATTTTGTTTTTAGGCAAACCCCATGCTAGAGTGGCTCCCTTACACAAATTCTGTTGAAGACCTGCACGCTCCCAAGTCCATTACCCACCCAAAACCAGAATGGGCTCATTCATTGCATGTGCTCCAGGTTCATCCAACTACAGAACCACGTCATTTGAAAATCAGTTTTCTGTATGCATGCCGATTTCATCCACCAAGGCATGAACAGAATTTATTTAGTAAAAGAAAACCTCATATTCCAGGCCACCGGCCACCACCCAAACCTGCTAACTTTACGGAGGGGGCTTAGTTCCACCAGTCAGCTGTATTATTAACAAGAGAACACTGAAATTTGCTGGCCACATGTCAGACCTCATTCTCCAAAGTTGTCCTATTTTAAGACACTTTGCAGTTATATGGGTGCAATGAAACAAGAGTTGCAGGGTCATATGTCAGATTGAGAGCAATGGCACCACGCCTGGGGCGTGTACCACCAGAAGAAAACTTCCAGATGACATGATCGATGATGATGATTCTTAATTATCCTTGACAGTGGTCAGAATGACTGTCCACCTAGAATCACCTTGGTCCACAGATTTATGCAATCACTATTCCACACATGAACCACCAATCTCCGCTAACTAACTCTGTATCCACAGTAATCCACCAAATCATCCACCAATCCACACCCACCCATCCACACCCTGGCAACCCATCCGGGTTCACTTTTGCGTTAGCTTTCTGTCTCTCTCATTTGCAATCCATTCTCCATCTGCGTCAACTCTAGGCACCAGACCCCATTGACGATGACCCCGTTATCTCTTCCAAGGAGGACGTCAACGAAGTCCGCAAGAGCCTGGTCCTCCTGGACCACCCCCCTCTCCTGGCCCAAGCCCCTGACCCCATCCCCGGCCCCGGTCCCATGCCCTCCTCGTCAGAGTCAGAGAGCTTCTATGAGGATTTGTCCGAAGCGTACAGCGGTGAGGTTGTCACCATGCAGCAGGTGCAAAGCTCCACAGCTCCCCTGCAGCACTTGCAAGTGAGTGTACACCACTGATTTGTACCAACTGCAGAGCGCAACGGAGGGATGATTCCTACACAGTGAATCCGTTGAAAACACATATCAGCAGTTCTTCACGATAGTCTTAGACCACATCCCCATTTTCTTCAGCGAGGTCCAGGCCACCATTGGTTGTTTTAAGCTATCATTTGCGGGTTTCCTTTTGTTTAAATGCAGAGTAAAAATTTACACATACATGTACAGCCCGGCTTGTTTGTCTCGCACACCACAGCAAACCAGATTTCTTCTTGCTTTAGCGTCGCAGTAAACTAGTTTTGGTTTTGTGAATCATCTGAGGCATTGAAAGTTGCAGTATCAGTTTGGAAATTATGTCATACAATGATCTGCAAGGAGTTGCAGTGTTTCCCTTTGATATGAAACCAAAAATGCTTTTCGGTGTTAACTGGTATTCTCTCAACTCATACTTGGACATTTTGCTCTAATTTATTGTTCAAACAACCATCATGGTTTTTTATAATAATTCGTGAGTCGAGGAAGGATATCTTCTCCCCTCTGTCAAATCATCATTACACAGTAGAGTTCATGACTCTTGTGAACATGTTTCTCTTTACAGATCCCAGCACATTGCAACAGTACAATGGGCTCATCCACGGGCAGCGACACAGACGCAGATGTCTATGAGCTTCTCTCTGACGCCACGACAGGACAGCACGAGAATTACAACACCCCCCCGCCCACCAGAGTTGCCCTTTCCTCGGTGGGCTCCGCCCTGGAAGACTTATCCCCAACAAGTGAGTATAGGCCTCGTGAGTAGAAATTCATGAATACGAGTTGAGTGGTGACTCCCCTAAAAATGGCACTAAATATCACTCATCCATTTTTATCAAAAGCATTTATTCTGCTATTAATTTCATCTTTTCAACCACCTCAGAAGGCATAAACCCTGTCCCTCCGCCTCGCCGTTCCAAACATCAAGCTGCTTCCCCCAGGAGCTCCACCCCGACTCTCCCCATGCCGTCCATCAACAATGACCTCAACGGTAGTTTGCCCACGCTGGCCACCAGCTCCTACTATTCGGACCTCCAGAGTTCGGAGACGGCGGACTCGGACGTGCCGTCCTCCCCCGGCAGTTGCTATTCCCAGCCGCCCACCCCGGACCACCCACCACCCTCCCCGCACACCGCCATGTTGGGCATTCAGGCCAAGCTGTCCCCACAGGTGAGGGAAGTTTGCCAGTCTCTCCGCACTGGGCAAGTTTGCCTCGGTGCCTTCTCCACGTTTGCTTCAGTTCATGCACGCTAAGCCAGTTTGAAACGTGTATCGTCGGAATTTAACCCATGCTGCTCTGGCAAACAATTTGGGCAAAAGCACAGTACAGTGCACCACACAGAAGCTGCCGTGGAGGGGCCATTTTTTTAAGTTTAAAGTCAGTCAAAGCATGGCCGCCTTGCTGTGATTAGCACTTGAGGGTATACATGTCAGTAGGCAGTAAATTTTTGATGGATTGGGCCCTTTCATGCAGTAGAAAGAAGGGATCAATTGAAACTGCTATTTGAAGCACACGTGTCAAACTTCTTCCCCGACAAACAAGCATCATGAATTCTTCCAGTTGCCAGCGTGCAGCGGGCAAATAGAATTTGTCGACCATTTCCCACAATGCACTGCATACAAAATGACCTTTCTGTTGCAACCTCTTGGTGGTGAGCTGTGCTGTGAATCTGCAGTATTATTGATATATGCACAATCTCGATATACATGGAAGGGTGTTGGAAGATGGAGAGTAAAGCTAACGGAATTCCTTCTGTTTGCCCTCACATTTACTGGTCATAAACTATTGGATGTTTGTGTAGCAGAAAGTGGGGCAGTGTTCAGAGAGTGTCACCTCATGCGACTAAATTAACAAAACTAAAGCATCAAACTGAAAACAGAGGCAAAGTTATGATTGCAAAAGCTGCCAGCTTGTTCTGTTGCGTGCTACTCTGATATCTTTGTGAAACACTGCATCAAAAAGAAGGCAACAGTGAAGACAGTGCAATACTGCCCTCTATTGTCTTGTGGAGAATGAACCAGTGACGTGGCAGGAAGGAAACATACATGTAACCTTTGAAACTTTTCACCCTTTTTGGTAACATTAAGAAATAAAAAGTGCTGTGATTCAACACCAGCACCACTAGCAGCAGGTTCATGTGTAGCGGTAACCAGCACCAAAATTTTGAGATTGGCTTTTTTTTTTTCTGAGGGTACAATTTAATTTATTGACGTTTGGTAAGACTCCTTTCCTGAAGCTTTCCACCAAGTCAACCAATCTGAACAGATTGGTTGACTTGGTTGACAGCTTCGGAAAAGGAGTCACAGGCTGGGAAAATTAATACGTTGCTTTTAAATAGTGATTCATTTTAGGTAGCATTTTTTAGTAGGATTGGACACAAACACCCTTCAGTCTATTTCACCTGGTTTTGTATGTGATGTATTTTTTATTTTTTCAACATTTTTGTAGAGAGCAATGTAGTTACTGCATCATTATGAATGTATACATTACTTTAAAACATTCCCAAAGAAAAGTACACCTACACAGAACACATATGTAGTTGTTAAACTGCAAAGAAAACAAAATCAATTTGACACCAGGTGTCAATTAACTATTTGTGTAAAAATTCAAATGTGAAACGAGAGCAAAGAAAGTACGCAGAAGATAGCAATGAAAATGACAAACAATCCTACAAATGTATTCCTTTAATTCAGCATTGAGCAACAGCTGTCTAGTTTTTGGTAGTATCGTACTTTGGTTTGTACATGGACATGTATGTATTGTCGTACATGCACATATAAAGTGCAGTGTGTTGTTGCTCGTTTTGGTACTTGATTTGGTACTTGAAGTCGTGAATGAATATTTTGGAAGTGCGACATTTAGACCTTTCTGGAAATCCACCTGGGATTAATTGACCTTTTTTGGCAGATTAAATATATCCGTAACAACATCATTCAATTGTCAACTGTTCACCACTGTGGCTTTGAAGTCTGCGAACATTCAAACAGTACTGATAAGTACAACTTTTGAGTTACAACCCATTCATTTTGCGTCTGGAAAAAAATTTTGCCTTGGGGAAAATTTCTCTCTGGGTCATAATATCAGTCCTTAAATTTTTTTTCAAATTGAAAAGCAATTATAACAAGTTCAAATACATTAAGTTGCCTTCTTGCAGTAGACATTGAGATATGCAGACACACAAATACATGTACACGTAAATTCATGCTCCTGAATTACTGTTCCATTAATGCATTCTACTAGTACTATTGCTTGTTATGTCTAATTGTTCACATTTTTCTCTTTTTTCCCCCCAGAAAGCGGGGTATTAAACTCAATATTTGTAAACCCTGTGATGCTTATTCTTTCTGCAAAGCCTGTGCACAAAAGCACATTTGACAAATCACCGGCACACTACAGTTCTTTTAATCCAACCCTCCCAGCAATTTCCAAAACCACTTAGCAGATTAGCGCAAGTATACCTTCAAGTTCCGCCAGGCTGGCCAGCTGTCCAAGGCCAAAGCTAATTTTACATGAAGACCCCCGAACACTCTCAGCTGCTTCCAGCATGCCAAGCTTCCTTATTTACCTCAAAGCTCCTGCCCGATTGGTTGCATTCATTCTGATCACGTCCAATTTATACGACCGCACTCTTGTCTCACTTAATTTTTTTTATTTATTGCCTAGTCCTTCCCGCGTGGTAACTTGCTCGGGGGGCAGGAGCCGTCAAATCAAGCGTGGACTTCTCAGCGTGCATCAGTGGAGGAGGGATCAGCCTTCCGGCCGATCGGGTGCAGAGACCCCGCAGACTCTTCAGAACAGGCGTCTCGCTTCCTTGAGACCCGGCATTGCCTCGCTCCAGAGAGTTCTGTTTTTTACAGCACAGGGACTAATTACTCCCTCGCCGATCCGTCCAGTGGATTTGACGACCGGAGCGAAGAGAGACAGTCCGGAAGACGGCTGAACCGACCAGAAAAACCATCCCGTTTTGGCTTCCCACGGACGGGCATCGGCGCTACACCCCAAACTCATTTCACCGACGATAGTCACCCAGGACCTGTGGATTTGCACCAGACTGAGACCGGCAGGGGACCAGTGAACGGCAGCCACTCTCTCACTCACTCAAGCATTGCTGACTCAGAGGGTTACCAGGCCAACGACGAGTTTCAGAGCATCACTGATACCAGCAGTAGCGGCGATACCGAGTTGCTGAGACAAGACGAGGAAGATCCCTTTGCTGGTAAGTGCTTCCACAATATCAACCCAAAGTCCTAGGGTCATTTCAACCGTGCGCCTTTAAAAATCCAACTCCCTGCATTATTGCAGCAAATGATGTGTGGGTTCACATACATTTAGGTACCGGTACAATGTTTATTCCTAGTTTTCCAACAAAACTGAGACAGTTGTAAAACAACGCCAACCACTCAATATTTGGATAATGACTCAGATATGTACTTGCTCAGTATGAAATTAAATCAACTAAACCGATTGATATTCAATATTTGGCTCTTTTCAAAAACAACTTAGAAAATCAGCAGCAATTGTGGGCAGATGAGATCAGTTTCACATATAGACTTTTTTTTCATGTGAATGAAATAGAGAAAGTAGAAGCAAAGTGTCAGCTTTGGAAGGATAGCCCTTGCCAAGTTTCAGAATTAGCATTTTTAGAAAGAACAGTCACCTTTCGAGTGTTAATTGTGTAATAGAGGGTACCTGACAGCACCGTTTAGTCATGCAAGAATGCACACATGTAGTGGCACTTGTGAGGGTTAATGGATGGATTTGATTGTTCATTAAGCCCTGGATGGGTATTGTAAAAATAATAGGGCCATGCAGTATGATGTAGCATAATAATTTGCCTGTTGCATTAAAATGAACATCATAAGGGAATGCCATTACATGTACAGTGTGCGACATCTTAATACCGGTGTGCCATTTGTTTCCTGAATAGTAATCATTTATAATATTTTGGTCATTACTACTTGCTTGTGTGTTCCCTTTTTCATCAAACTTGACGTTACCTGTACTCAACATTTCCAGAAGCACAAAAAACATGAAAAATAGCTGGATAATGTACCGGTAGGCCTATCACGCGATATGGTACATGTATAATGAAGAAAATTAGAAATGAAAAAGCAAGCATAAACTGTCAATAAGCCATTTGCAAGTTAAATTTGAATAAAATCTGGTACACTGAGTTCTTTAAAGTCACTTGAACATAACTTGAATTCTCCATACTAAAACCACTGTTGCTATACCTCGTGATTCAGGGCAAGCTTTTGCTTAATTACATAAGCATGATAAGAGACGCCTTCCAACTGTGCACTGATCTCAATGGATAAGAACAGCACAAAGGAACCAGTCCATTCCAGAGATGGTGGTCGCTATGCAAAAGCTTGACCCGAATCACAAGGTATAGCAACAGTTTTTTTAGTCTAGGGAATTCAAATTGTTACGTTTCTGTGCAATCAGATAACACAGTGTACCAGATTTTATTCAAATTTAACTCGCAAGTGGCTTATTGTGGGACCTTGTCTGAAGTGCATCCTGTACATACCGGGTACATGTACATGTAGTTTGATAGGACAGATGAGATTATGGGAGGTAATGGTTTTAATGTTTAACTTGATATCACCGGGATGAGGGGGTTCATTGAAAATTATCACTGCACTGTAAAGTACAGTAGCATGTACATTGATGCATGTGTCTGGAGTGTCTGGATTTTGATATGAATTATGGAAATTGGTCAAAGTCCACATTACATAATATACTAGCACCTGTACCGTACATCTACATGTATGGCAAGAAGACAGAATTGTGGGACTTTGTTCCTAGTAAGTTCACTTTTTAAAATCAAGATGCATGTGTGTACTATGGAATCACCTGTATAAATTTGTAAAAGGTCCTCCTTTACCCGTTCTCTGTCACTTGAGGAAGACGTGAAACTATTGAAGCATTTTAACCCCGTTTAATCCAAATTCTTTGGGCATATTACATGTACGTCAGGCATCTTACTTCAATCCTCCATCATTGCCACTCTGTCTCTACATATTTACCGTATGTGATTTAAATCATTTTAGAGCATGTGATCAA